>NC_079382.1:18410000-18435000 GCF_021018895.1 Seriola aureovittata | reverse complement strand
AAAAGTATCATCCTTCCTGATTTTGATTGACACACTCGAGGGGCGACGGATCACAATTAGTGATGCGGCAAATTTCCCACAATGCCCTGCAGCCACTGGGCACCCACTGCGCCTGCAGCCAGCTCATCAATATTCATGAGCCATCTGATGAATATGCAAATAGGGGGGAAAAGCGGCGGTGTCCAGGTGAACAACCGCAGCTCACCAATCAGAGGCCACCGTACACACTCGACGTCCAGGGGTGGGAGACGTGACAGGAAATGGTATCTCAGGGCATCAAAGGGAACTCATCAGGGTTATGATTTCAATTAATGCATAAAATCTTGATCGTAGACACTGAGATCTAAATTAAGACTAACATTAACATCACAAATTCAACCAAATCCTGGGTTCAACTCTACGACTTTAACCCAAAAGTCTGTTGAACCTGATCTTGACCTCAGTCGTTGTCATTTTAATTCTTCATTTAACTCTTCCACTTTACACTTAATCCCAACATCTTCAATGTATGTTTTAAAACAAACTATAATTATGTTCTATAAATTAAACTTAATCCTGACCTCAGCCTTATGCATTATAAACCTACTTTTAACCTCAAACATGGTCTTAATCAAATGAATTGTGCATGTATTGTTATGTAACTGTAATGTATTATTACACTAGTTATAATCCCAAACTTGGATCGCTTACAATTCAACGTTTACTTTAATCCCAGTTTTATCTCATGTATTATAAACCAATGTTTTGACCTTAATCCTAATTTCACTGATTTTAACCCTCATGCATTTGGTTTTAATCTGACATCTGGATTGAGACCTTGTGGTTTATAAACCTCAATTTAACCGTTACCCCAGTTTTCATCTTGCTATAGATCTTTTATACAAAACTAATATAAAGTATAATTGTTTTACGATAAGATAAAGAAAATGCCGGCACTCACAGTTAAATCGTCTTATTATTTAATATCAATGAACGTCATCATCATCAGCATGATATGTAGAAAACAGAAATAAATGAACAAACAGTCGTCTTTGAATACATTTCCTTTCAAAAAGCTTTTTCCCAGGTGTTGAACTATTGGAGCCGCGAAAATATCAGCTGATATTAGCTAATAACAATTATGATGGTTTTCACACGCATGCCAAAGAAATGAATAATAAGAATGATACATAATACTGTATATATTTATATAAATATCTGCTGATATATTGTTATAAGTCTCAAATAGTGACACCAGTATCACTGTCAAATATCCAGTATTGGTCTGGTGAAGATTTGAAGCCAACACGACCTCTGCCTGTTTGACCTTCTCATGATTAGTATCTGTACAAAGGATACCTCCATATTGATGAAATATGGAGGTATCCTGAAAGTGAAATATGTTGCACACATCCAAAACACAATGGATTCAGTTTATCTTGATCTTCTATAGAATTTCAGCTATTATTTATTATTTGTTGTTTAACTATGAAACTAGCAGCAGCAGAAACTTGATGTTAAGTCCTAAGGGGCTGTTTGAGAGCAAAGAAATCAACCTTATTCTAATGAACTGAGGTGACAAGAATGACATCTGTGGGCGTAATATAGTTTCTGCTTCACACAGTGTTGATTTCAGGCTCTGGGTGATTGAAACCAACCTTCCTTAATTGTTAGAGGTTGAGTTTAAAGATATTTATGGGTAAATGTAGTCCACTAACCCTGGAACAGCATCTATCTTGTTATTACACTATTATATGAAAGTGTTTTTGGTGTTTGGAGTGGTTCAAACATATAATCACACACATACACACACATACACACACACACACACACAAAAACACACTCATGAAGCCACACCGGGAGCCGCTCTGCTGCAGATCTGGGAGAAAAACCAAAGCGGACAGATCAGAGCGGAGATATAATCAACTCTGAGTTCTGAGGAAAAAGCATTTCGCTCCTTCCTTCCAGTCCTCCTTTACCTCCTCTCATCTCCATACCATCTTTCACCACCACCACCACCACCACCACCCCTTCTTTCATCCTCCCCTCTGTGTGGAGCTCAGTGCTGGTGATTCTGGCACAAACAGACCCAGTTCAGGGTCTGAACAGACGAACCGGCAGCCAGCGTCGCTCAGGACCCACAACACGAACTCGGAGATGGGGCTCACGTTGAGGCAGTGCTCCGGTGCAGAGTTCAGCTGAACCAGAAGGTTTATTGCTAGTTGTGTGCATGTCTGTGCGTGCGAGTGTGAGTGTGTGTGTGTGTGTGTAGGTGTTATTGAGAAGCATGGCTTTCCCCAGAGAGATCCTCCATTAATTGTGAAGTGAAGGAGCCTGAGGGCGACACCAGGGACCTCCATTAAACACAGACAGGCAACTGACAACCTCTCTCTCTCTCTCTCTCCCTCTCTCCCCACTTTCTTTTTCTCTCACCCCTCATCCCCTCCCTCATTTATCCTCTAAAATTCAAATTCACATTCAAATTTAAACAAGGTTCATTGCCATGAAAGGAGCAACCTAATGTTGGCAAAGCAATAACAACACACAAAAGAAAATAGCTTTGTTGATTCTGGGAGGCTGAAAAACAAGGAATGCATCACCTAAATGTAGCATGCATGCATAAAATATCTGATTTTTGCAAATTTCAAGCAGCAATTACCCTTGTTAAAAAGCTTTTGTTGTGCAGGAATCTTCTCCTGTTTTTGTCTAATTCCATCAGTGGAGGTTGACTCAGGTTTCTAATTTGCACACACACACACACACACACACACACACACACACACACACACACACACACACACACCTCAAACACTCTCAACTCCAGATGCCCCAATTATACTTTTAAAACATCTCACTATTCTTTAACCAGCTTTTTATCACTCATATCTTGGTTTGTTCCAAACCGCGGCGAATCTGCAGTCAGTGGAGATAAACTTTGTCTTGTCAGACTCAGGCTGAAACTTAGTAATAGTGCTGGTTCTGTCCTTGGAGCCTGCCCCTGCTATGGGTGCTTTCTGTAGCTGGGCTGTAAGTCCCTTATGAACTTATTTCCAGAGCAGGGTAATTATTGCAGGTACAACGCCTCAGGATGAGAACCTGATTCCCAACAGGATCGGTCTGGACTCCTGAATAAGCCCACACTGAGATCTTCTCCACACTGCCAGTCAGCAGCGAGATCTCCTCCACCATAGGAAGCCTCGGTTTTCTTGTCCCCTGGTGAATCTGCAGCGTCTACGAGTACAATCACCTCTCTGGATATAGAAGTATTGAAAAAATGGTCACCAATCATCCATCATTGCTCTTATTTTCATCATTTCATCATTTTTCCCTCCTTTTTTCTGTGTGTGTGTGCATGCATGTGTGTGCATGTGTGTGTGTGTGTGTGTGTGTGTGTGTGTGTGTGTGTGTAAATGTGCGTGTGAGAGCAGTAAGGGTCACCGGCCACTAGAGGGAGCACCAGTAGTGTGTAAAAAGCTCACATTTGTCAGTCCTCACGTACCCCCACCATGACTTTGACCATCACACACATGCAGAGACACACACACACACACACACACACACACACACACACACACACACACACACACATATATATATAGAGTACAGTGTATGTACATACTGCTGTAGGCTAATACCATTGAACCTAATGGAGTCCACCTTAACTCTGATTATCAATGAATTTGCCGGGTGAAACACTGATGTGCATTTTATGCACGTGCACAAACACACAAATGCACATGCACTCATACACACACACACACACACATATACACATACGCTATAGCAGATGTTAAGGATTAGTGTGTGTGTGTATGAGTGTGTGTGTGTGTAGCCTCAGGCACTGTTCAACAATGCATTATTCCTGAGTGCACCAGTTAAGAGGGGCACTCCGTCTCCATGGCAACCACCCGGCTATGATGTAAACATGGGGGTAGTTGAACGTCAGCCCCAATAAAGTGGATGATTTGCCCCCCCACCCCCCCTCCCACTCCACCCCCTGATTACAGACAATAAAAGACAACAACACACCAAAGTGTAAAAATGTCACAGAGTCTTTTAAAGAAGCGAGGGGATCGGCTGAGCGAGGGCAGCGTGGGTAAAACGAAGGTCAAGTTTTTATAGTTTTTTTTTTTTATAGAAACATATTGCTGTATTGAGCAACATCATGAATAAATCGCTCTCCCCATTTTCACCTAAATCCAACCTCTGTTTGCCTCAAAGTGAAGCTGAGTGAAATTCCCACTCCTTTTTAATCTGAATCTGTTTAACAGAGAAGTTTGTTTCCATCATCCTGGAAATCTTAATCTCTAATCTTCGATGTAAAAAACAACCCAACAAAGCCGCTCACTTCCTGGTTAACATCTGAGGGAACCCGGCTTTGTTATACAATATAGACGGCTGCCAACTTTTTGGCAGCCTGCGGAGAGAATGGTGGATTTCTGGAGAGATTAGTATAATCACTAGAGTCCCACCGGGGATAAATATAGGTCGAGCAGAAGCAGAGAATCTAAGCTAAGAGAGGAGTAGGTGCTGGTGGCCATGGGCAACATTTTGAGGCGACGTTGCAGGGCAACTGTGACCAACAGTGTGTTTTTCATTACACTTCTGTTCCTTGGAGCTCAGTGTTGAGCAGTAATCACACTGAATCTGTCCCATTTTCACCCAGCTGAAGGGAGTGCATTTACTGCAACAAATTATTACCACCTCAAAACAACAAGCCAACTGACAGGTTACATTACTGTTTAGTTTTGTGCAGCTCATGACTCTAATAACTGCTCTTAAATCTCCGTAAACCGCAGTTTGTATCAGGATGAAAACCATCATTTTTACCAACCACATGAAGCATGAGCTAGTGAACAACTCTGTCACAATTTCTATTATCATAATTTTTTATTAATATTATTTTGCATGATATATAATGTGATGTCTTAAAAAAATCATCTTTATGCAAAAGGAAAACTGGCATGATTTATAATCCAGTATATTTTTCTAGTATACTAATGTATTTTCTATTTAAATGGGAAGTCATTTAAATAGAAAATGCCCATGCCAAGAGCCGGGTCTGCTTTAATTCAAGTAACAATCTCATAATTATCTATTGATTTTTCTTTGTGTGCATGCAGTGTGTGCTGGAACTCCTCCCTGCTTTTATTATTAGCAAAGCAATGTAAATGAAGGGAGAGAAAATGATAACTTTTCTAACTTGATCACAACTTCTTGTTAAAGGGTTTCATATGACTTTGAGCTGTGAGCAGATCAACCATGTTCATGTGTCAGATTGTAAAATTGAAACGTAATCATGTGTCTCAGAATCGTGTTTATCGGGTTAAGTACCCAGGTGATCATCTTGTGTCAGATTTCAGTTTCTACTGTCATAAGTTTAAAAAGTCGTGTCTATAGATGGTAATCCAGACGTGCACTGCGTCGTACTTACGATGATATGGGAAAATAACGTCATTCATTTCACTCTTTCATCAACACTTTATGATCTCAGGTCCTGCGGTTCCTGAGGAGTGTAGAGTCAAACCAGCCAAACCCAGCATGTCATGTCCAGCACCTCATCCAGGCAGAACCATTATTGTCTGGAAGCCACACAAGCAGAAAAGCAGGGGTGACGGGGGTTATAATGCTCATGAGTGTGTTTATAACTGTGTGTGCGTGTGGATCCTAAACTCTCTCCATTGGAATGGGTTTCTAGTGTGTGTGTGTGTGTGTGTGTGTGTGTATCTGACAGCTCAGATGAGGACTGGCTGCAGGCAGCTGCTTTGCTCGAGGCCACATTCAGTTCCGTCGCGCTGCATTAGTCCCCAACCAACCTGTCACCCCTAGCAAGAGAGTGATAGTACGCAAGCGCACGCACACACACACACACACACACACACGCACTACTAGAGACTTTTACACACATTCATCTCTGGTTTCCCATGTGTTCATGAGCTCAAAGTGGCACATAACACATTGACACATGCAAAGCAAACGCCAGGCGAAGATTATGCTCACTTTATTTTGTTCGATCGGTGGTATGGCGGCGACTTCCTGTCCACGCTCGTACCAAGCTACTTATCAGTTATCAGTGGGAAAGTGTTCATCAGAGTGACTATAGCCTAAGTGCAGTGTGTGTGTGTGTGTGTATTTGTGTGTGTGTGCAGTCCGTCAGTGCTGATATGCTAGTGAGGGGGACTAACCGGAGTTGAGTGGAGTCTTTTGTAGCGCAGGCGAGGCCCTCAGGCACAGCCCCAGACCTAGACCCCCCCCCACCACCACCACCACTACCACCACCACCCACCCACTTCTCACACACACACATAGACAAGCACACACCCCACATGCATATGCCCTCGGCCGTCGTGCTGTAGATCTGATGTGACAACTACAGTGGGGCAGACTTTCCCACCATCACCCTGCTTTTTCGACGGGATGTGACCGCGAATGTGAGTGTGTGTGAGAGTGAGTGTGTGAGTGTGTGTGTGTGTGTGTGTGCGGCGGTGTGGTGGGGGTTAGTTGAGGGGTGTCATAATGAGGCTTGGTTTGGTGGGACAGATGTTGGGATTCGGAGGGCATCGGCAGAGACAAGGAAGTGATGGTTCATTAGTATGAATCTCTCTCTCTCTCTCTCTCTCTCTCTCTTTCAGCCTGTCGGCTTCCTTGTGTTGTTCTGTCTCTATCACTGCCTTTCTCTCCCTCTCTCTCTCTGGTATGATTTTCTGTGCCCGGAGCCACTGACAGAGGCAATTCTTCCCCTCTCTGCTGCAATGGTGCATCTCTGATTAACTTTTAATGACTTCACTATAACAGCCAGACACACACACACACACATGGAGGCCAACGCTGGCTGGAGATGCAGGCGAGCGATGAGTTGAATCAACCAAGAAGTTTGCACTTTGGCTCAGCCGCGCTAATAGCCTGTAATGGAAGCAGTACTTCGGAGCAATCAGAAAGGACGGAGCGTTACAGTCTATAAGCCCCATAAACAGGTACATCATCAGTTTCACAAAGTCACAGGGAACTACTGAGAAGTCTGTTAGAAACAGCTGAATAATGTCTTCTGTGGCACAGGAGGAGAAAGTTACTCATGATATCACCCGGGTGTCTGGGCTCAGGGTTTTCGAGGCTTCCTGATGCTACAAATTACAAACAGGAATCCCGTGTTATAAACTTAAGGTGTGGAGTTTTGGTTTGGTTTACTATTTAAGAAGGGTCTAACTAGAGATGCTACTAATTTGCTTTATGGGAAGGTAGAATCAGGTGTTTTTGGAAATTGGAATTTCAAGACTTGACTTAGACTCGGTACAAACGACACAATACTTCACTTGAAGTTGTTTCAGATTACTTCACTCTGGACTTAAGACTTAAACTTACCTCAACTAACTCCAGACTTAACTTGGACTTGTTTCAAATTACTTAGGACTTGACTTGAGACTTATTTTGAGAAACGCGCGACCTGACTTGGGTTTGTTGGTTTCGAGACTTCGACAGACTCGAGGTTCGTTAGCAAAGGCTTTACCTTTGACGTGTCTACAATAACTTGAGACTTGACCTGAGACTTAATCTGACACACTTGAGACTTTGATTTGTCTCCATTGACTAGTGACCCGGTACTTACTTTGACACACCTGGGTGTCGATCCTTGTTTCAAGTGATTCAAGACTTTACTTGAACTTACATAAATGTCTTGAATTTGACTTGATTTATTCTGACACTTGAGACTTGACTTAAGAAAAACAGATCTGTATTAATATGTTTAGATATCAGTATTGAGTAATCTAAGTTTACATGTAGAAAAAAAAAATCAAATACAAGTAATCAAACACTTCATATTCCTCTGACCGTAGAAAAGACATTTACAAAATGCCCGGGAAGGAGAGGAAGCTGAGAGCAAGCAGAGTGAAGAAGTGAAACCCAGTCAGTGGGAACAGGAGTTACCGCTTCATTACCACAGAACCTGCCAAGCGCTTCAGCACACTAACAAAATGGATGTTGAAGACTCACCACCTGTGGTAGTGAGAGTGACCCACTTCCTACTCACTCTATTAGAACGACGCATCTCACTTTTAAAGAGTTCACCATAAATTTGACGAGGTCTTACTTGTGACTTTTAGAGTAAAACAGATGCAGGATTAAATCATCCAGTAATGTAGAGATGAGTTCAGTTTACTGTTTGTGTTTCTTCATGATTATGGGGCAACAACATCTCCTTTAAACTGCAGTTAAACACTTTTGTTTTGCAAACTTGCTACCGAGGTTATGTTCATTTATTTTTGGGAACTAAATGCTACATAGAAAATCATGGTTTCAGTGAAATGTTAATAAATTGAATTTATCGTGACTTTCCCCAACAAGTCATTTGAGTTGCCAGAATATATATATATATATATAGACATCGCTGTATAACAAATAAAATATGAACATTTAACTGATACCTTCAGTATCAACAGTATACTTGCCAGATATGCTGATTAACAGCGTTTCCTCAGAATGGTGGCATTACGTTTGATCTAAAACGTATTTGCAGATTAGCTGTATATATCATATATATATATATAATTCTCTAGCAGGCTGTGTTGTTTGGTGTACGACCATGTTGATGAGGAGGAGAAATGAGCCATGTAGTGTGGATGCCCTGAGGTGCGAAGCAGTATAAACCCTATTAACTCGACAACCTCTTACCTATTTAGAGGTGATTGCAAATGGATGACTTTTCTTTGAAGCAGATGTGTAGTATCGCCTCTAAAATCACTGCTAAATATTTCACAATGTCAGAAAAGGGTCTGAAAAATCTGCCTAAAATAAGGCACGATAAGTAATTAACGTCACATTGTGTGCATAGTTAATGAAGAGTTCGAAGTGGAAGAAGAGTATGACAAACACTTTTTGATTTTTTGTTTAGAAATGAAGATCAAGAGAAAACTTTGTCCAAAATATAAAGAAATTATTCTCTTTATGAAGAAAACCTCGCTCATCCATCATCATTGATGGATCTACTTTGTATCTGCTCTGTTTTTCTTTTTCTTTAGATGTTCACATACAGAGAATCCGTGAAAAACCTTTTTTCATTTGCCGTGTTTTCTCCTCGGGGCAGAACATAAAAATAATGTAATCATAAACCCAACATAAAAGAAATAAAACAATACGAATAAAACCAATACAACTATATTGCCTGGACTGCCATTATGATAAACTGTCCTCAAGTGTCCGGAAGTTTCTGTCTCCCTCCCTGCGTTCACCTGCTGAGTAGGCAGCCGAGTGTTGTCGGTGTATTGATGAGTTCAGCCATTTTGTTTTTTCTCCGGGGCGAGACTCTCTCTTTCATGTTTCTGATCAGAAAAAGAGGAAAACAGTTATGAATTAAACATGCAGGCGTAATACCTCTGCCAGATCCATACCTTACTGCATGACAGACCATGTGTGTGCGTGTGTGTGTGAGTGCGTACGCCGATAGTTTTCCAACAATGCCTTTTTTGAAGTTGGCTTGTTTATGATTCTCCTCTCTGCCTCATCTGGAGACTCTGCTCCGTCCGCTTTAATATCTTCTGTCTTATTTTCTGCAATTCACCAACAACCAACACTAACAGGTTTTTGTAGAGGCTTGTTTCATGTAACAGGTTGTTTTCATGTCAGGCCCGCTGGACTCTGCCCCTTGAAAACATACAAAGACTTTGCATTTTTGTCTTTCCAGAACAATTTCAGAAACATTGTTCAAAACTATTCTAATCACTTAGTTTGATGAGGTTTTCTTTTTTAAGGCTTTTCTATCCTGATTTCTTGGTCGGCTGTGTTCTCCGGGTTCTCACAGGTTTCTTAAAACTGCTTTTACTCTCTCCTCCTGGCAGCACGTGTGTGTCAGAGAGGACCGTCACATTCATACCTGTCCCCCTGTAAACAATGACAGGTGGGAACCAAAAGTACTCCACACTGAAGTATATATGATAATACAATAATAAGAAAGTGCTGCAACTGACACTGAAATAATTAGATAATATTAATTAATAATATAAAAAAACTCTAATAATATTGCAGCATTTAATAAACAGCATAAATTAATGTGGTAAACTTAAACTAAAATAACTGAAATGTGTACATTTACTAAGGTTACACTGTTCTGACAAATGTTATGAACCAACCTAAGATCAAACGTCCACTTACTAGTTTTTAAGAGCTTTCATTCACATCTCATGGTCTTCTTCAGTAAATGGAACCAGCTCAGGTTGACTGTCGTCTTTCATCTTTCCCCCTTCACCCGCTCACTACTGGGCGATGACTTTCACCTCTTCCCAGTTGATGCTGTGACTGGTTCTGTGCTGGTGCTCACAGACAGACAACGTTAGCTGCATTTCAGGGGACGCATCCTTCGGGCGTCTCATAGGTGTGGCCCTTTAGAGGCTGACACAAAACGGAGACGCTCTGACCTACGGAGGAGTTTCGCTTAACTTCACTAGCTGTGCCCGGGTGCATCCGTTGTGGCATTTGAAGGAGCCCTGGGAATGGGACAGCCATTTGAGAATTAGGACACAGCTGGTTCTTCACTCCAGTCTTCCTCTTGATTCTTTCTCTTTTAAATATATTTTTTCTGGCTTTATCACAGTGACAGAGGGAGAGAGAGAGAGAGAGAGAGAGAGGAGAGTTGGGGAGATGACATGCAGCAAAGAGCCACAGGCCAGATTCGAACCCAGGCCACTGACGTAAGTACTACACCTTAATGGTATGCACTCTACCAGGTGAACCAGCAGGGCGCCCCCAGCCCCTCTCTTTTAAAGTAACAGCCTCATTAATTCATTTTTGGTCCACAGTTTAGTTTTTTTTTTTTTGAACTAACAGGTTTTGCTGCCATGCAAAATCCTTCTTCACAACTCAACTGATGGACACTGATGTGTGTGATACTTTTCTTCAACTAGATGCTTAAGGAAACTTGTGCTGTGACGGAAAACACTGAGGGAATGCAAGTAAAAAAAAAAAAATCTAAACTCCACTTGGGCACTAATGATACAAGTTATTAGACACAAATATTGACAGAGTTCAGGAAGAGATCTAGGCTTTGATTCAGAAAATGGATGCAGATAGAACAACAGGTGTCATCCCAAGATTCATTTAGAGTTGCTTTTATGCATTTTTAAAGATTTTTGCTCAGTTCTAAAATTCATTTCTTCCCCAACACATTGCAGCCCTATGGCCAGACAGAACATTGATATTATATGCAAAACCCCAGATAAAACTCACGACGAGTCTTTTTTTTTTTTCTTTCATGTGCAGTGCCGATTTAAAAGTTTTTCCACGATATTGGTGTTTGGAAATTATGATACAGTTGAGGTAAGACAACTAAAAGATTTGGTAAGGGTTAGGGAAAGGTTATGGTTGCAGTTTTGTCAAAGCATACGTCACTGCTCGATGGTATCAGGACATGAGTTCCAGTCTTTTGCATGAGAGACGGATGTGATACAGGCCCATCCGTCACTCCGGCTTCGGCTTCCATCTTACCTTCTGCACTGGCAATGAACACGGGCTCTGGATGTGAATCATGCACCAGAGAATCATCCAGTATGAATGTAAATCCAACGGATGCCGAGCTGACACATTCATATCTCATCACAGGATTTCAACACCCGCTATGGATCGCCATCGTTTTTTAAAACAGCGTTGTGTTCAATAGGTCTCCAGTGTGGCGTGTCATATTGCACACACACTGCTTTTCTTCCACCTGTCAGATAAGTCAATCCCTCCTCTTTCTTTTTCCCCCCATCCATCATCTCTCCTCCTAATGAGCATGATCACCTGTCACTTTCACACGTTCCTGCTTCCTCCAAGGCCACCCTTCTCCCTGGGAATACTAAGCGTGTGTGTTTTCTGTGTTGTTGAGAGGTTGCAATGATACCGCAGGTTATACTGAAAACCTGCAGTGAAACAAGCGTCATCCTACTGCCAACCCATCACATTGTATTAGTCTGGCTTTGCTACGGAGATGTTTATTGTCACATGATGGTTTGACAGCTTATTCAGAAGATTTTTTTTTTCTTAGTCTTTGTGGAAAAATTGAATGTTTAGAGACTTTTCTTTTTGAAAGTTTGGAACATTTTTTTGGCTTCAGATCCTAAAACAGGTGATTTGTAGCTATAAAATAATTTTCTCTTGGTAATCGTGGAAAGGCCAAAAAAAAAAGTCTTTAAAATGCTGAAAAATTCAATCAGCCTTTCAGAGCACATACATAACTTGGTCCGCACTCCTGTGTTGTGTCCATGTGTTTCTGTGTTTCTCTGTGTGTGTGTGTGTGTGTGTGTGTGTGTGTGGTTGAGTGCTATGCTGTGTTGCATCTCCCCGTGGTGGAGATGGAAGGCGACATGGCGGGCTGCTCTCTGTCAGAGGAAGGCGAGTGTTAATATTTAACCGAGGGAGGCTCTATTTAGAGCCCGCCGCCTCTCCTTCTCCCTGGTGGACAGCACAATGCCGATGCCGACCGGGCGCCGTTATGGAGGAAAGCTGTAGGAGGCAGCCGCACGTCACTAAGTCTCCCTGACAGAATCAGTTTGCAGATGAGCTTTAAAACGCGTCGTGCTGTTTTTCATGCCTGCATGTTTGTGTATGTGTGTGTGTGTGTGTGTCTGTGTCCTGACAATCTCTAATTTAAGAGTTTCTCCTCAGAGAAGACGGCATCCCAGCATGCTTTGCATCTGAACTCACAGGTCCGTTGCAGGGCATTCAGGTACAGCAGCGCCGCCCAAAAAGTGCAAAAGCCCACGGATCGAAACACGGTTGTTGTTTCAGCCTGAATCTGGTTCTGTTCCAGCGACATCCTGCGCTCTGCGTAGACACAGCTGCACTGCTCCTGGATCACAGGTCAGTCATGTGGCGTGTTCAGTTTGCACCGATGAAATTGAGGTTATTGTGTCATGTCTACTCATTCCCTCTTATTACAAACACACCAAATATCTGAAATGCATCCGCTCCTGTGAGGATATTGAAGGACAGAAATTGAAGCCTTCTGCAGCTTTACCAGGGTGCCACCAGTGTGTGCACCCTTCCCCTACATGCTTATACATCTAGAGGAAGACTTTGCAAATAGCAGCAAAAGATTGTTGCATTGTTGATGTACAGCAACAAACATCCAAGGGATTCACTTGTCCAGTTCTTTCTTTCTGATTCCCTAAAGAGGCTGTTTGTAAGTTTTCTTTTCCGCCGAATGTGGTTCGTTACTGGGAGCGGGTGATGGTGATGGTGACTGTCACTGGACAAGCTCGTCTGCCATCGCTGCGTTTACATGACAAGAGATTATAATTACAGCGAGTCACTAACGGAAAATGTTTTCTCTACACTGCTAACAGCTATTAATGCTAACGCTAGCTATGTAGCAATAGCAAAACTTACAAATAGCTCCTTTAAATCTCTCAATACCAATCATTGATCCCTACCAGTACTTGCTTTTGCCAAATTTAAAACATTTCTTATACATAAGTTACTATCTTACTGATGCGGCGTATCACATCAGTTTTCATAGCACAGATGTATAATAATAAGATCATGCTAAATATATTCATAGTAAAAAGAAAGGTTCTGCTGGGAAACTGACATTTTAATTAGCTTTCATTTAACAGAAATGCCATCTCCTGTCTATACAAACTCCCCACCTTCTCCCTATGGGTGAGCCCTGACACCCTATAAAGGAAATGTTGTCCCCTTTTTGTTGCTTGTCAGGACTGTAGCACGCCTGCTTTCGGATACAGCTCCTTCTTTTTGGCGATGGTCCAGTTCTTTAGGGGATTGACTTCTCATTTTCATTAGAAGTTCATTTAATGACTTTTACTGCATAAATTTTCTTTTCTATGCACAAAGAATAATATTATATTTTCATGAGTAGCAGATGCCAGAATAATTTTCCCAATTTGGAATTGATCCCCACTATTTGATTTCTTCTCTGTGCTGGCTAATCTCACACAAGTCCCACCAATGAATTAATGAACTGTACCTTTTTAGCTCCCCTTAACTAAGCAAAACGTACCCAGAAGGCAGTCTGGTCCCGGTCTGGTCTGTGGTTGTGTAATTTGCTGCAGTTGTTGTAAATCACACTCAAGCTCGAGTTGAATGGATGCAACAACTGTAATGACATGTTTGCTGCTGGATGGAAACCCGTATCCCCACAAATGTCTTCGAAAATTTAAAGAAACGTCGATCAATATGGATCAGTCGGTAGAAGCATAAAAATCCCCAACTGAAGTTAAAGAATGCCGTTGAGGACGTTGATGTTGAGGAGGTTTTCACCTGACAAAGACCGACATGTTTTGCAGTTAAAACTCTTCTTGGTTTTGTTCTTTTTTATGAATACTGGCGACTTTCCCTTCGGGGTTAAATTAAGGTCTGCTCCACATTATTCATCTTAACTTCAGCTCATCTCTGGTTGTTGAGACGGTCTGAGTAAACACAACTTTTAAGGGAATTAATTTTTCTATGTCATTTTTGATTCAGAGGGGAAAAAAAAAATCAAACCTGCTCATTTCTAGTTCAGCTACAATACTGAACAAATATTCATATGGATACATTAATTATAGTCAGTAATGTATTAAGATATCCCCATTCATATATACTGTGCTAAAACCAGTGAAACTAATAGAGCTCATCTGATACTGTCATTAATTATAGAATATATTGAAGTGTTGAAATGAAAGGACAGCGGCGGTAAACTTCCAGAGATACTGAGGATGAGTCCTTTAAAATCTCAGATCAGTCCCTCTGGAGGAATGTCTACAAACCGTGGAATGCTGGGAAGTTCAGTGTGGGTCGGAAGTGGCCTCTCTTAACCTTTAACCTCAGAGTGAGACCTTTTGTCAAGTGTTCGACAAAAGGCCTCTTTTCAGGAGGCTCTGCTGTGACACAACCAACCCCTAACTCCCTCCCTCCCTCCCTTTCTGTTCCCAGCTCGTGTGCATATGGATGTCAGGTGTGAGCGTGTCTGTGCACTTCTTGTATCATGAAGTGTCCTTGAACAAATCTCCTCAGACTCATTACCTGCCCACTTGAACAGCAGATTCTCTCAGGTTCTCGCTGTCTGAAGTTATAGCCAGTGAGAAAATCAGAAAAGCCCCAGAAAAGATGAGGAGGGGAAAAAACTGAACTATAATGCCTGGGGTAACACTTTATCATTTGGATCTGATATTTCATAACAATTCCTTGAACGTTTCCTCTTATTTGGTCCCAATTATAAAGAAAAATAGACACAAGTTTCTGAAAAGTATTAAGAAAAGTATTTTCAGATTTCCAGAGGAATTGAACTGAGCGCGCTGCTTCATTTAAACCCAAGAAAATATTTATTCATTATTCATTTGTTATTAGAAAATTGAAGTTTGAAGATACCGACCATGTGATCACAACATCCCCGGTCTGAGTCCAGCTACGGATGTTTTCATTTTAAAAAATACAATACGTACAGTATAGAGCTGTAAATAAAGGATCCAGCTGCCGTTTGAGAATTCATGTTATACAGAATAAATATGCTATGCCTGCTGGAAGCATAAAGAGCCCTGCATGTGCACAGCTGATCAGCTGACCTTGAGTTCCCCAAGCCTGCATCAAGCCTCAGATGCATTCTTGAATGTCCCCAGTGTTAATGTAACATATACATCATGTCTGTTAATGTTTATCAGGCTATAATCTCCATCTGACGGGAGATGTGGTGCACTGAAGTCGAGCGGTTACAGAGAGAGAAGAGATCCGAATAAATAAACAAATTAAGAATAAACCCTGCTGAACTTCTGTAATATTCAAGGCTATCTCTGGCAAATTTAATTAGCAGATACAAATAAAGCATTTCAAATGTGTGTGTGCATGTGAGCGTGCGTGTGCGTGATCTGATGGGATCAATAGTCGTTTGGGAGGCCCAGTTGGCAGCTGCTGAGAGCAGGAAACAGGTGCAGACATGGCTGCTTGATGTACAAGGCGACTGAAATGAGATGAAACCACTTGACCCCCAGAAGAACCAATTAATTACACAGAATCTCCTGCAACAGTGAAAACTCCTAACAGCTCCACTTTGGCAGATCGGCCAGGAATGCCTGGATGCCGCTCCGCTCCGCCCCGCCCCCCTGCACCCACAAAAAAAAAAAAATGTTTCCACATATCTGTTAGAATAAAGAGAAACAATGATAAAGTTCACCGAGAAAAAAAAAAAACACACAAGTTGAAATGTTTGCTGCCTGGCAATTAGGTGCATTTTCCAATGACGCATGAAATGTTGCACAAATACACACAGAGAGGAGAGGGGAGGGGAGAGAGGGGGTGGGCGAGAGAGGTAGAGAGGGAATGTGTGTGAGGGAGAGAGCCAGAGATTGACAGTTACTGGGAGGATTTTCAACAGGCCTCTTCCTGAGAGTATTGTAGAGCAGCAGCTGAGATGTTAGGCATGCTAATGCTACGGCTAATTATGCAACCGTGTGAAACTGGCCAGCAACACACAAACACACACACACACACACACACACACACACACACACACACACACACACACAGCAACACCTCAGAGACAAAACACACAGGCCAAAGCAAATACAACGGAATATTTTCATTTCCACATCAGCACCATCTAAACCTAATCTTTGTTCAGTCCTGCTCTGATACAGCAGGTGTGATGCAGTATCATTTTTTTTTAATACCTCCATATACATTTAATACACCATGTTTGTTTTTCAGTGTTAATTATACAGTTATACAGGAGGGTATTTCACAAACTTGTTTATTGATTTTACTAAATTTTTGTGAATGATATCTGGTGCAGATCCAGATCCAAAAGCACCACCATGTGGCCGTTTATAATGTACTGTACGTTAACTTAAATCCCTTCTTTCCCTTTGTTTGATCCATCGATTTATATCACATACATCACACAAGCATTTCATACAGCTGCTGCCACTTCCTGATGTCACCTACTCCTTTCCACCTAAACACATTTCCTCTCGTCCGATCTTCATCCGATTCTCCTGAAAAATAATGGTTCATTCCATATTTGGTTGAGCCCAAAAACAGAGCGCTGTGCAACAACCGCAACCACATTTAGATTTCTCACTTGTCATGAGAAATTCTGCTTCTAATGTAGTTCACTTCATTCTTGTATAAACCCCTCGGAGGTCAGTGCTCTTGACGGTTAAATAAGTTAATATTTGCATTTCTTACCACGATCATTTCTCCATTATGGGGATGTTTGAACCGTTTCCTGTTTTCCCTACAGTTTTTACATTCAAGGGGAAAGAAAGAATATTTTGGGGGAGTTTGAAGCAGACAAACGATGTTGCGTAACATTAATTATTGGCATCATTTCCACCCTTCAAAAACCGTCCAAACCCTTGAGTGTGTCAATCAGCAGTCAACATGTTCAATAGGGTGGAGAAGGTGGAGGAGGATGTTTGAGGTGTATAGGTATCAGGTGGCCTTCTCCTCTGAAGCACCAGGCTAAAATTTTGAACACTGCCCTAATTGAGTGCCCCTCCTTTGGCTGGCGTGGTCCTGGTGTCCCCCCTCTCGGGGCCCTGGGGGCCGGTGTGGCCGTCTGGGGGGGCCTGACCCCAAAACCCTGCCTGAGGCACTGACTGCCACCAGCCTGAACCCTCCCTAACCCCCAACTATCTCACTCCCCTCTCTCCGGCTTTCTGTCTCTGATGCTCTGCCCCTCTCTGTCCAATTGGCTCTGAGCTACAGACTTCTTTTGTCTGTCCTCATTAGAATACTGATCCTGCACACACACACACACACACACACACACACACACACACACACACACACTCGGTCATACACACATTCATTTTTCAATAATTGCAGTATCATTAACCAGCCAGATGGTAAACAAAGGAATCTCAACATTAAACTAAGAGAATAAGAATAATTTCACACATCTGCTTCCTCTTTTACAAAATAAAAGTTGTATAATTTAGTGTTAAAGCACGCTCTGTCAGGTTTTGTCCATATTTATGTATTTATTTGTTAATATTACAGAAGTTTAAAAAAGAACATTTGCTTGATAACATTTTATCCATATATCACAAATTTGTTCAAGAGCTTTACAATCAGCATGACATCCTCTATCCTGCAGCTCCTCACACACACGGTGTGTTTACATACTCCAGACATACTCTGTCTTTTTCTATAGTTACCTGATTTTATTAAACTGAGTTAAGAGAAACACCTTTTTTTAATGTTTTTTTTAATGTTTTAATTTCTTAATTTTCTTAATGAAAACAAAGACAAAAAAATAATCTACATCTACAAATGTATCTACAAATAAACTTACAACACATGTTCAAAAACAGAAAATAAAAAAGACAACCACAAAAATGATAGAAAAAAAAAACCATCTCAGCAAGGTTTCACACAAAGTTTCAGCCTGTATCAGTTTACCATGAAACACAAAGCACGTGGCGAGCAGAGAAACCCAATTAACACGGCCGCATTTCTGCTGCATACGCGCATAAACCTGCGTCTAAATAAGTTCATACATTGTTTAGATTTACAATTTAAGAAAAGAACAAAGCATAGCGGATGTAATCTGTTTCGTTGCGCTCGTTACAGCATCACTATCACTAATTCAGACTTCAGGGTTTGTTTGGTTTTTACACCTGAAGAGCCACATTTTATTGTATCTGTCTTAAAGGAAGAACTAGGCAGCCAGTTTTACCACCACTGAAGAAGACACTGAAAAGATTGATCCTCCAATGAAAGACGAATTAAAACAGAATTATTTCGGTTATTGCCAGCGGTTGTCATTGCCTCCCTTTGTTTTTTACAGTGTGCTGTGATCAGATATTCTGTATCTCTGTGGTGTTTTTATTCTGTCTCTCCACGCTCCTTTTTTTCTGTCTCCCTGCTGTGGGGAATCCAGGTGGTTGTGAAACTGATCTCCGTAAGAAGAGAATAACTAATACAGACACATGCATTCTTTGACTGCCACGGCTTCCTGTCGTGCTTTCTCTCCATGTTTCACTGTCTCTGTCTGTCTGTCTGTCTGTCTGTCTGTCTGTCTGTCTGTCTGTCTCGGCCTGATCAGGACTCTTCATGCATATCAGTCACGTTCGGGCGTGAGTGCGGGGCATGAGGCTCACACCAGCTGAGGGTTGGCTCATTCACCTTCACCTCGTGTCTCTCACAATAGCTTCTGCATTTATTCAACACAGAAAAGTGAATGTGTTGCATCCAGCATCCTCCTTATCATAACACATGACTGTACTGTAAAATAAATAAATAAATAAATAAATAGATACCAGGATTATTGCCTAATGAATATTTCTTTCTTTAAAAATAAACATTCATTTGGAAGCATGTACTTATACAGCAAAAACAATGAGAACAATCAGTATTTTGGATTTTCATTTAAAAAAAAAAAACAGCTAATAATGTAAAAGTAAAGTCATTTTGCATGTTTTAATATTGTTTTATAAAATGTCATGAAAAATATATCCAGAATTTTCTTTATGTGTTTATAACCCTGCCAGAATAACACTAAAGTTGATGGGAAAAGTTAAAAAAATACGTAAAAAAATGCATATAAAAACATGTTTCTTTTTTCATAATGAAGAAAATCAATATTCAATAAGATATAGTGTAAGTATAAGTGTTGATTTTCTTCATCAGATTTTTGCTTGTTTTATGGCTCTAAAATAAGTGTGTGGATGCAGCTTTGCAGACTGTCATAGATGCTTTACATACAATATATCAAAAACCTTCATATAGGCTATATGAATATATATAGATATAGATATAGATATTTGATGTAGTAGCACAGGGGAAAACATGATCCATAATGATGTAATCAGAGCTTTTAATGACCCCACCTGTTATATATGTGATTGCAGAAGACAGCGTTGCCTCTGTTCACACTCAAACAGAGAGAAATCACAGATAACATTGTGCAATCGCGCCGGTCCCTTCAAACCTCTCTGCACACATCCTCCACCAGCTGTCCATCATTTTGACTGGCAGCTCAGAGGAGGGCTCTGACGGGCAGATGAGAGCAAGAAGCCGATCTCTGCCTCAGAGGCAACAGCAGCAGTTCTGTGTTCTCCTGCCCACCTCACACCATCTCCTCCTGCTCTGCTGCACGCCTCCCACCACCTCCTGCCGTCCCTCATCCTTCCTCTGCCCGCAGCCAATAAAAAGTGGACATCGTCTCGTGGAGGAAATGTATTGTTTACAGGGACAAGAGAGCTCCTAGTCTGTCTTCTACTGTCTGGCTATTGTTAAAACATCAAGCGAAGATAAGAAAGTGCAGCACACATAAACTTGTCACCAAGAGCAACAGCTGCATTTAAGAGCGTCAATCTGACTTGTGTTGCGCTCTGAGAAACTTCACTGAGAAACTTCATGCCACTGCTGCACCTCCTTCTCCAGGCCCACTTTACTTCCCACGTCTACTTTTAAATTCTTGTTTTTCACCTGCATCAAGCTCTCCAGGGCCTCCATCCCCAGGACCACCTTCATCCTGCTTTTATGGCCCCTCACCTCGCTTCTCAGGCCCATCGCGCTCTCCAGGACCACCTTCGGCCTCTTTTTATGGACCAGTATAACAGACCTCACTCCCCGGGCTTACCTCGTTCTCCAGGCCCACCTCGTTCTCCGGGCCCACCTCGTTCTCCGGGCTCCCCGTGGCCACTTGGCTCTCCAGCTGCCTCTGCCCACGCTTCACTCCACAGGCCCTCGCTGTCTCCAGGCTTTTCATGCCCACAGCTAGAGTTTCTTTGATGTTGCCCTTCTGGCAGACAACATAGGGCTTGGTGGACGGATTGGAGTGTATGTTTGTGTAGAGCATAGACACTTGTGCACACACACACACACACACACACACACACACACATATATACCCAGAAATAAAATAAAAAATCACACGCGCACAGCAGCAGTAAGACGCAGGAGCCTCATTGCTGTACCTGTGCGTGTGTGTGTGTGTGTGTGTGTGTGTGTGTGTGTCAACCATACTGGAATACACTCTGTTCTTGTGCACACACACACACACACACACAAACAGAAAAAAGGCAAACATGAAAAGGACTGGGTGATGAGCGGCTGACAGCAGCTCGAATGGCTGTGCTCAGTCTTGACCAGAGTGGGCGGGGTCTCATGTGAAGATTGACACATGTCAACACCAATAAGACTCCGGCTCCTCAGCTGTCAAACCACACCGGTCCGGCTCGCAGCCTCCGGGAAGATTAAACTGACAAAAATGAATTTATTATCAAAAGGTTTTGAAGAGAACATTAACAAACAGAAGGGAATTGACAGAAACGGTGGCACAAACTAAATTAGTTGAAAACTGCAACAAAATGATAGAAGAAAATAGTAAAAGTACATTTAATAAAAATCCAAAATGCTCTTTTCTCAACAAAGACTGATGGACTTCAATAGGGACTAAAGAGTCACTTACTAAGTGTTTAATTTACATCAAAATTTAAATCAATAACTTTCATCAAAACCAGCTTAGTGATTCATGGAGGAGTGTAAATGTATTTCAAGTTAATGTGACACAAAAAGCAACAGACGAAGCATAAAAACATTAACTGAGTTCATCATTTTTATTTTTAAAAATCAAAATTGCAACATCAATTTCCCTCCATATTTTGTTAAAGATTGATAAGATTAATTTCACTGGATCTAAATTCCTGCGATCCGGCACCAGTTATTTCCCCTGAATGATTTTCGCCGCTGTTCTTTGTTTATCTGTGAAATCTAGAGTTTGAAGTTTGAATGTGAATTATGTTCATGTGTTCAACAGTGTCCTGCTGCGCTGCACCGATCACACTCCTCTCCAGAGCTCCGAGCTTTACACACTTCACTAAACTTTCTCAGCTGTCGAGTCTTCATCACGTTGGAGCCTGAGGCGCTCTGCACTTTCCTTACATACAGTCCATTGATCAGTCATGTGACATATAGATCACCATAGATACTAAGGGTACAAAACAATGTTATCATCATCAATACAATATACCTAATTGACACTTACAATACAGAAATTTGCAAGAGAAATACACGATATTATATTACAACTGACTTTTACAGAATATTCTTTATAGCTGTGGGGAAACTGAAGTGAAATTGATCAGACATGAGTGGAATGAGATGCACCTGCGGCTTCAACAGGACAAAAAAACCCAAACATCAGCAGAAAATTACAGTAGAAGCAGGAAAATGAACTAGAAGAAACATCCATACATTAAGTCCCACTCTAGAACTTCATAAAAGTGTAAATAAAATCTTAATTGGCTGGGATTGTCTTTTCTGTTATGCAATAACAATTAACTTTTCTGCGTCCGACAATTCAGAAATCACAATTAGCTCAGTTATCGTGTTATTTAAGTATATTGATGGTTTCAGATTATTTCATTAATCTCGCAGACTGAGGTCACAAGGTAATCGTATCACACACCTGAGCTGCTAACATAAGTCAGCCCATGTGGACGAGGCTGATGGTAAGTAACTTTGTAAAACAGTCCTCCACTGATGGGATTTCTCTCAGCTAATCGTCTGTACTTCAGTAGGGAAATTAGCATTGCAAATGATCCCTGAAGAACTGACCGTTATGAGTGGAAAACCACGATGGCGGTCGGTGTTGCTGACCTCATTTCAGCTCTTTGGGGCGATCTCATGTCTCAGCCCAACACCCACTGACACTCAGAAGCCGGATGCGCTCTCTATATGAATTAAAGCTTAAGTCAGAACAATTATGTGTCAGTTTTCCTCCAGTATCTTGTGGGAGACACATCGGCTCTTAAAAGGAACATTTTGCTCCAGTTATGCTCTTCAAGGGGATTACGCTTTTTATAGAACTATAGGAATTCACTTACTTCTCCCTCAAGGGGTACCACTTAAATGTCATTTTTGTCAGGCAGTTTATGACAAACTTTAGACTTCTTATTAAATATCGCGTGTCACAGCACATCAACCTTGATGTCGAGAGCAACATTAGACGCTCTGTAATGATCAAATGTGGTTTTGATTTGAAATGAGACAACAATGAGGCAGCGTCAGAGGAGGATTCACATGCTTTTTGCTCGCGGTTGTAGCTGGATGTACGGCCTATGGCTGGCAGGCTGCTGCTAGCTCTCTGCCAGGCAGATGAGAGCCGGGTTAATGTTGGGATTTGTTCCCTAAAGCTCCAACACAGAGGAAATACTGATCAGCTCTGCCGTCAGCCTCAAGACCTGCTAATCGCTAATCAGCACTTACACAGCCTCAGTCTGACTCACACGCACACACAGACACACAAACACAGGCACATACACACACACACACACACACAAACACACACATACACACTCACACAGGGGTTGATGTTGAGTAGTGACACAGTTCACATTATGATATTATTTACACATGTTTATGTGCAACGCTGAAATGTGTCTTTAACTTTTACATATTTCACTTTCACTTTGTACTTTAATATCTTGAATTTGGTAAATAAATCCAGCAATTAAAAGTAAATGAGTTCCACTGCATCAGTTACCACACTTTATCATAGAAGACCATATTCTCAGGTGAATCTGAATTCTGACCGAGCTTCAATAAACCAATCAGACATGTTGCATCCATGTCTTATCTCTGTGTATGAACCTGATGAACCTCAGGACGACTGGCAGCTGCATCAGATAAAGCTCTGACACACAGTTAACAATTAACACATTTTTTGATGACAAAGATAATATAATAGAATAAATATAAAAAATATAATTCTGAAATCAACCTGCAGTATACTGAACCTGAATCTCACATACACTCAGAGGCTGAATCACATGTAAATTAAAGCATATTTAAACAGTGACATGAAGTTAATAAAGGAGATTACAGAACACACACCAATTTAAAACCGACTGAACGCTGTTTCTAAAAAGCTGATTTGTTGTGTTCTGCTGACAGTTTTGTTTTTCTGCATTATTTTACTTTTTTAAATATTTAAATTTCTTCCGCTTTACGTTATTTTACATTAATTTTTTTAAGTATTCCTAGTCAGAAATCCTCTTATGTACAAACACTGATAAAGCACAGGAGTGTAAGTTAACACACTGGGCACTTTAACTGTGTGAATACTCCTTTGTTCTCCCTGTTTCCACACCTGCTGTTTTCAGTAGGTGCGTTCTCCACTTTTTGTGCAGTTCTACATGCGTATTCTAGCTGTTTTGTTTTGAGTCTCTGATGTTTACTTATTAAATGTTTAACGATATTCTTTGTCGAGAGACTCGATATCTTCCTGTAAGGACTTTAAATTTTGCAAGATATACTGCTTTTCGAAGAACGTATAAGATGTAATTTGTCCCCTGCAGTACACCTTCATCGCATCCCAAAATAAATCAGGATCCTTCACCTGGACTGGGAAAGCAACAGATTTGATCATTTATAAACTTTATGAATTCATTATCTCTGAGAGGGGAAGTTCCCAGTCGGCACTGTTTGGGTTTTATACTCTGGAATTTACCAACTGAGGTGAATGATCAGAAATATGAGGGTAGAGATACAGAAAGATCATTTTAACTTGAAGCTGATGATAGATATTTGTACAATTATTTGATATCTTTGGATTGAACTAGTTTTAGTGCTTAAAATCCTCCAAAACTGTCACCCAGAAAAAGAATTCCCCTGGAAACAAACGGATGATATGAGCAAATCAAAAAAACATTATTGATGCGCACTCGTGGAAATTTGAGTGAAGTATAAATTCAGACTGAGGTCTTTCCATTGACAACAGCAGTGTTCATCAACTTTACAGTGAATACATAATAATCCAGAGCGCATGGTGTCTCTAACAGCAGAGGTGAACCACACCTGATTTGTAATAAAGAAGGACATCCAGCCTCGGGATCAGTCTGTCCACCTGGCACTTCCCTGTGATTAATTCAACATCTCAATCACATCCAATATCCACTGCTGGTGTCACTCTCCCGCACTCCTCTCAAAACCATCGTGATCAAACTCCCGCCTCAGTCATCTTTAACCTCCTCCACCACGTGCAGGTACTTCCCATCTACCCCACCACCTTCCACCCCTTCCACCACCCCTCTCAGATTGGACCAGTCAT
>NC_079382.1:18267500-18405000 GCF_021018895.1 Seriola aureovittata | reverse complement strand
ACGCTGGTGAAAACGATGAACAATTCAGCACTTTGTAAATACACCTGTCGGAAAGTATACGTTTGGAATAATTTGTTCCCACCAAACCACAACACCAAGCTCCTTAACTTCTTATTCCTCCCCTCTCTCTCTCGCTCTCTCTCTCTCTCTCTCTCTCTCTCTCCGTGGGTTTCCCCTGCAGCACTTTGGGAAGAAACCCAGCGTCAGGCAAACCGCCTGCATCTCCTGAGAGTGGGTGACATTCACAAACTGTGTGTGTGTTTACAGTACATGTGTACATGCACACAGATGTATGACCGCGCGTGTGTGTGTGTGTGTGTGTGTGTGTGTGTTTGTGTGTGTGTGTGTGTGTGTGTGCGTGTTTGAGTGTTAGAGAGAGAGCTGTGGCTAGCCCTAAACCATCAGCCTAGCGGCACTACAGTAATAACCACAGGACTCAGTCACTACCACAGGCAATGTGTGTATGTGTCAGTGTGTGTGTGTGTGTGTGTGTGTGTGTGTGTGTGTGTGTGTGTGTGTACTGTAAGTCTGTATATGTGTGTTTGCATGTGTTGTCATGAGTGTATTGATCCATTTGCATGCATGTGCACATCCTTTACTTCCTGTGTTCTGTATAATTTCTACCATACTATTTCCTGTACACACACACAAAATTGCACACATGCAGTTTGTGTGTGTGTGTGTGTGAGTGTACAGTATCTTATTTAGAGGCCTGTAGACCAATCACAGCTCAGCTCTTCAACCCCATGCCTGTCAATCAAGCCTCGACGGTCACTGGTAGAAATGTCTAAATCGGACAAGGTCACTCCAGATGGATGGATGGATGGATGGATAGATAGATAGACAGATAGATAGATAGATAGATAGATAGATAGATAGATAGATAGATAGATAGATAGATAGATAGATAGATAGATAGATAGATAGATAGATAGATAGAGTGAAGGTGTGGTGCTTCCTATATCTGCATGCAAAATCATTTGCCGCTAAATATATGCAGAGAATGATACCATTTTCAAAAAAGAGGAATGGTAAAATGAGCCTGCCCTCTATTCCCTGTCGTTCTCTCTCTCCTCCTCTTTTCCTCTCTCTCTTTATCACGCTCTCTCTCTCTCTCTCTCTCCCTTTCTCTCTCTCTCTCTCTCTCTCTGGTTGCTGCAGGGTTGATTGGAGGTTTTGTCACGCCTGCTTTGACAGGCCGGGCAGAGCTCAGGTCCCAACGGTTTGGCAATTATCCTCTAACCCAGCAGCCTACTACTGCACAAATGCACTCGCGCACACACAGACACACACACACACGCACACACATGCACACACACACATACATGGCCTGCATGTCAATACGTCAGAGATGGGGAGACAGGCTGTCTGTGTTTTCCATCTCCTTCTCTTTCGCCCCTCTCACCACATCTGTCTCTCTCTCTCTCTCTCTCTCATTAGCCGGGCGCGTTTTAGAGGGGAGGAAGGTGTGAAACTCCGGAGACTCTTAACATTCCACTCTAATATACAGTCCATCTTAAGCCATCCAGGGCCTGAACTAATACACACATGCACACTTGCTCACACACGTACATATACACACACACACACACACACCGTAATCCTGCGAGATCAGAAGGGCTCCTCTTCCTCTTGCTAAGTAGCGTTGGACCCATCTACAGACTCGCTGACAGTCTCTCCAGCTTAGCAAATGTACAGCAGCTTGTCAAGCACAGGAAGTAGCTTAGGCTCTGGAATTAACTTAAACATGCACTTTGGAAACACAACGGAAGCCACAGCGTCCAGCCCCGCGTTAAACCAGCCAATACCATTTGTAACTTTAGTTCAAATAGTAACAAAACAGCGGGATGTACTGTATTCACACACGACCAGTCTGCGTCCGCCCGTGATCCTGCAGCTGTGTCCCAGTTCAGCGCCATCATTGTGGTACATCATGTGCAATATGTGTAATGCAACTACAGTATAGTGAAGGATAACAGACAGATAATGGTAATGGCAATTCATCTATGGATAAAGGGGCTCGGCCATTGTTCTGTTTACAAGACAAGAGGTTATAATACGCCCTCTGAGCAGCGCTACATCTTCAGGGCAGTTTGGAGGCTATAGTGAGTCGCTATCGGAAAGTGCATGAGACAGGCCTGGGCTAGCTGGTTAGCATGCTAATATCAGTAGAAGAAAGGACGTGCTAGAGACAAGGGTTAACACTGGCGTTGCTTTCCACCTCTGGAGACAGCTGTTGGTGAGTAAAGGAATGAAGTTTGATACTGAACTCGCAACGTTTCTTCTAGACTGGCAAGTAAAAGGCTGTTAATGCTAATGCTAGCTATGTAGCAATTGAAAAACTTACAGAAAGCTCCTTTAAGGTATGGACAGGATTTGCAGATTTTTTTCATGTCACATCAGTATGAACTGAATCTGTAAAATCTCTGAAAAAATTAAAATTGACCAATAATAAATCAAGCCCTGGTGGGACACAGCAGTACGTTTCATTGCTGAGAACATTCATACTTCCAGGTGAGGCCAGCAGCTACCGAGCAAAGAAGCCACAGTGACGACAACAACAAGGGAAGGGTGTAATAAATGGAACAAAGCGTTGAACAGTGATGCAGAGTTAGCTGTAGGTCACATGCCAGATGCTTTCCAGTTCGCTGGGTTTTCCATGTAGCGAGCTGCTGGTGTTGGATTATCCCACAGAGTTCATCAGACAGCTCATCAAGATGAGTGACAAGTGTAGTGGTGGCGACTGAGGGGATGGATTTACAGCTGGGACAGTAGGTGAATGTTATTAGCCGGCTGGTAGGATATAGAGGATGGAGCTCAGGGACCACGACTGAAATACTTGGAAGAATAGTGGAGGTGTAACTTACACTTACTGTGTCTCATAAAATAGTTCACTCACTCTTGGGGAGAAACTCATACATTAAGAGTAACTAGATGTTTTCTATTTTTCTAACTCGTTGTCAGCACAGAACAAGTCCTATAGGGAGATAATTGAGTACAATGTTATTTTATACCACTGCCATTTGCATTCATTTATTTAATTTTGGCTTGGACGTTTTCATCATAGATTAAATAAATAAATTGTCTGCCATTGTCATCTGGTTTTGCCACCTTATGGTCACCAGCAGTGTCATGTTAGCTGAAGCTCAGGAGCAGGATCACACTTCACACACTTCCCACTGTCATAGGTGAGTCTAGAAAAGCTGCTTCCTGCGCTGCATGTTTGTTCTCATAAAACAGTCTCACGAGAAACAATTTCTCATCAGGAAATGGTTCTAGCAGCAGCTCAGCATCATCTTTTAGTGCTGTGAGCAGCAGGATTCAAAGTCTCTCTACATTCATTTCATTGTGGCGGAGACAGAAATCTCAAAACCTGGTCACATAAAACCAAACCTGCCAGCGACTCTAGAAACCGGTTGATGTAAGATATGAACCAACATTTCCATTAAAAATTTATAGGTTAAATGATTATTTTTTCTACATATAACTGCAGATATTTACATAAAAAAAATCTCATATAATATATAATAGCCTAATACTTATGTTTAAAAAAAGTTAAATTTCAGTGGCAGGAGTTTATATTTAAAAATGATAAAAGTACTTTCTTTAACTGATGAGTCAGCATTTTGAAAAGAAACTCTGAACGTCTCTTCCCCATTGGAAACATGTGAGAATATTTAACGACAATAAATACATGAAGGTTTTTGAACAGACTTGTTTTTAAACTGTATAATGTTTCGCGCTGCTGAAAATATTCAGTGTTGTGAAAGTGGATGCCAGTCGCTGTCACGGCCTCGTCTTAGAGGCTTGTTGAGAATTCATGTCGGCAGGTGCAGCTTCCCATGATTGGACACTTCTCACCCTTTTTTAACGTCTTTAATCAAGTTGTTCATGTTCCTTCCCTTATCCTGTTTTACAACGTGGCACCACCACTGTTTCTTGCTCAGCGCCCTGGGCGGCGTAATTGTCAAATCCATCAACACACTCGCCTCACATCAGATCAGCACGGCGCTCTTTGAAGGAGATGGACGTTGTAGCTTTATCAAACAGACAAAGCAGTGATCTTCCCTTCCGGCGTAAAACAACTACATACACCTTACAGCAACAAACGCCTTGGTGTGTGTGTGTGTGTGTGAGGGAGAGTGTGTGTGTGTGTGTGGGTACGGAAGCAGAACAAGTAGATGGGTGTAATTTCATAGGTGTGTGTGCTTGAGTGTGTGTGTGAGTGTGTGTAGGCGGACCTTGCCTCAAGCTAAAGTCATTGAACAGTTAAGGAGTTCCTGCTACACTCCAGGCTAAAGCTGAAATGCAACCGTCTGACCACGCGTGAAATTACCACCCTTTCATGAGTGCAGAGCGCACGCACACACACACACACACACACAAACACACACACAATATTGTACCTGGACAAACCCATACTCACAAAGATACAGTAGTACAGTAATCTGCACTCCTGTAATAGACTAACACACACACACACACACACACACGTTATAGAAGCATGTGCACAGGGCTGTTAGCGGCAACATGACATGGTGACATGGAAGAGCTTTAGAAATGCTAATAGGCCTGCCAGTGTGTGTGTGTGTGTGTGTGTGTGTGTGTGTGTGTGTGTGTGTGTGTGTGTGTGTGTCAGTGGGAGAGAGAGCCAGAGAGAGAGAGTGTCAAGTCATTTTTGGACTGTATCTTTATTTACAGCAAACATCACTTGCAAAAAGCTTCACAGCGAGCAGAAGAAAAACATCACACATCTTAAGCCAAATTCATCAACTGAAACTAATTTCCAATAAAACTTCTAACAAAGGCAGAAGAAGAACTACAATATTTACATCTGTGCACAACGAGTAAAGACAGTGAGGCACAGGAGGATGATGGGACGGACTCAGCCTGGACATGTGACGACGGGAGAAGCACAGGTGTAAGTAACAGAAGGAATAATGTGGGTTAAAGAGCAGCTTCAGCGTCACTGCTCCTGCTGGCTCGCTGTCACACTGCCGTGACATAAACTGCAGGCGTTAGCGTGGCTAGCGGGCTAACAGCAGCAGTCCACAAAGTTTTAGGATTATACAGCTTCTTATAAAACACGTCATTAATCTCTGTCAGTGAACTCACTCATATATAATTACCACAGATATACACCCTGTGGATACATGAAGACGTAAGTTTATAACATATATGAAGTAAGTTTGGTTTATCTGCATATGTGAAAAAAAAAAAATTATATATATATATATATAACAATGTCAACAATACAAGCATACACACATACACATACATATTTGTATGGGCACGACATTTATATGTCAATATATAAAATTGTTCCAATTTCTAACAGGTTTCATATGTCATTTTTACATGTGTTTTTATTTTAAATGTACATATATTTCACATATAGAGATTCAATATATGTACATTTACGTATATAGTCTTTGAATCAGATAAAACATGTACAGCATATAATGACATTCTCCTACCATCCAGCTGTGGCGACTAAAGTATTGTAAAGCTACAGCTCAGCGTCAGTAACTTAAACTGCGTGGTTAAGGTTAGGCTGCTGTTAACGACGGCTGCTTCTCACTGCACCATGTGACGTAAATCTTTAATACAGAGAAGCAGCGTTTGAACATAATTGGCCTTGTATTCAGAGGGCGAGCTCACTCTTCTGTTTACCATCTCCCCGCATATAAGAAAGAGTTATGAAGTGAAAACAATGTTGTAAAAAGGTTAAAATACCATCATCATCTCGTAAGTCTTCCTTATGTCACATCAAAAGATGATCTGTTCTGTTAGTGCTTAAATTAGTTGTGTATAGTGAATATAAGAGGTGCCGTTGCTTTATGAAGGCACAAACAAACCTCCAGCCAGTTAGCCTGGGCTGCAGCTGACTATAGGTTTTCCATTAGCGGAGCCGCTAACTGATTTTGAGCGTTCAATAACACTCAGTCTGTCAATTGGCACTAAAAACAGCACAGCTTACTAACACTGAAAACTCGATACAGAATCCACTCATGGTTTCTATACACAACCTGTTTATCTATCTGTCAATCAATCTATCAATCTGCGTTAGGCCTTACACACAAACACACACGAACACACACACACACACACACAAAGACACACACACACACACAAAAACACACACAGCCCAGGGTGCCAGTTTAGTAGGGTAATGCAGTCTCAAGCCTTTCGCTAGGCAGTGTGTCACTGCGCATTATCCCAATTTCAGATCACAGTGAGTGTCATTTAGACACACGCATACAGTATGTGCTGCTTACACACACACATACACACATACACACACACACTGAGCCATCACAGCAGTCGTCAGTTAGATTTGGTTCTTTTGAAGCAGAGCAGAAGTGCGGTAATGTCACAGCCTTGGGCGACAGACTGCTAGCACCCTGACACCCATATTACTCCCTCCTCCTCCTCCTCCTCCTCCTCCTCCTCCTCCTCCTCCCCTCCAGCTCACCCAACCTTCCTCTCCTTGCCAGACAGCCATCCCGCCCGCCCGCCCGCCCACCACCAGCACCACCTTCCCCTTCCTTGCACAGAAACCCACGCACGCACACATGCAGACTGTCATGACATATCTAGCTCCAAACTCCTTCTGTTTTTAATATCTCCATCTGGAATGATTTGTGCTGTTTCTAGAGCAGCACTGAAGCTCCGGCAGAGAGGGAGAGAGGGAGAGTACACAGGCTTACACTGGGCATTAAATGAAGGTTAACACATCCATCTGCAGGTGGCCTGACAGAGCTGTTTCCATATCATCATTAGGATTTCAGCACATACTCCTACACCTTTGGGTTTTAAAAGCATCTTGATGCTTTAGAATTGCTCAAAATAAGTTCAACACAAAATTGTATCCTATATTTTTAACTGCATACGAGTCACGAGGTTGCGTTCGAGCTTTGAGCACAGAAAGAATTCTTTATGTATCTTGAAGTCGTACAGCAGCCAAAGGATTGGAATGGATTTAAACAAATCAAACTTGATTCTCTCCCCATCTGTAGGTCTTCACTGTGAAGCAGAAAAACTTTTTTCCATTGGATGTTAACTGCCATTTTTTTTACATCGGTCTGACCACTGCAGCGATAAAAAGTAATCCAGGATTAGGAACCATGAAGCAGAGGTTTTCTCTCCACTTACACTAAGCCATGTTTGTGGTGCTGTAATGTTATTAAGGGATAATTGCGGTTTATACTAATTCATCATTTCTATCACTAATAATAACATTACTTCAACTTCTAGTTTATCATTAATATCCTGAGGGAAGTTGGGTTTGCAGGAGGCATCATGAACACATCAAAGACATCACATCACATACAGTAATAGCTCCGGGAGCGGTCAGCTCATGTATTGAATGGGGACATCGCCACCACCTTGAACCAACAACATCAGAATGGCAAGCAATACCAGATCCCCCCGACTTATGCAGTAGGTTCAACATAAACACTGCACCAAGTCAGGTTAAATGTTGTGCAGGTGAGCAAGACTAGGCCCAGCCTTGCAGATTGAGCCTGTCAGTAGGAACGGGGATAAAGGAGTCTCGGGGACGCCGCTGTGTCTTTGCTTTTTGCATCCTAAAACGGCGTTCAGATGGAAGGAGGTCAAACTCCTTATAAAGCGGATGGTCAGGATAGTTGAGAATAACATTATATTTATTAAGTTAACTGCTGAGATCATATGACAAGGCAATGTTTTAAAGAAAAAAAGAAAGTGCTCCAACAGGGCAAAAACCCCAACCTGTTGATACAGGTTTAAACCCAACTCATCATCTGACAAATCGGTCAGACTTCATTTAGTGAGGCCTCCATGTTTCTGTCATCTCAGCAATGACTTTGATTGAGCAAACTCTTAACTTAAAAGGCCCAGTGGTGTGGAGTTTCTCTTCTTCATGTTAGCATAGCATAGCAAGTGTTTTACAGTAAAGTTTAGGTGAGCCTCAATATCAGCCAAGTATGTGGCACTAAGCTGCTTTCCACTTGTCTTCTCACCTCTGCCTCCACAAACGAGGCAATTTGGGAGAAGTGATTTTTAGCGGCTGGAGCAACAGGAACTGTTGTGTCTCCAAACCGTGTGCTCACAAATCTGTGGACGTGGCATATCGACTAAGAGATTTATTCAATTCAAACAACCTTGGCGCTTCCAGTGGATTTTCCTCGGGTCCCTGCTCCGTCTAGTCATCGGTCACACTCCAGCTCAAGGACGATGTCTGAAAACATTTGGGAGGAAAAAGAAAGAAAAGACTGTTTTCTGAAATGTGTGTGTGTTCATGCGCATTAGTCTATTATGGATGAGCAGGTTCATTGTTGTGTCTCGTTGTATATTTTCCCTTGTACGTGTGTGTCTGTTGTAAGTTGTGTAAGCAGGTGTGTGTGGTCAGTCTTCTGCGTTAATACGTGGCTAATATGTGATAGTATGTTGCTCTGCATGGATATATATAAGTTGGTTTGCAAGTGCAGCTGTGTGTGTGTGTGTGCAGTGTGTGTGTGTGTGTGTGTGTGTGTGTGTGTGTGTGTGTGTGTGTGAGATAGACCATGGCCTGAGGTCATATCTGCGTCAGGCGGCTGCTAGAGCTCAGTGCCGGAGCATGATCCCCTACGCCTTTAATTAGACACATTAACATACACACACACACACACATACACACATACAGTACACACAGATAGGAACGCACACACACACACACATATACACACACTTCTTCACTCTCTCACTTCATCCTCTCTCCCCCCCCCCCCCTCTCTGTCTCTCTCTCCCTCTCTCTGCCTCCCACAATAGGCCTGTTGCATGACCCGAGGCTATGCCGACCACACCACATTAAAACCTGGACTAATCAACCTCATACTCTCATGGACACTTACCCACACACACACACACACACACACACACACACACACACACAAGCCCACCCGCGTACAAGTTGCACTTAAGCTCATTCACACACACACACACACACACTCAGACACACTCTCAGCTTGTTAATTCTCCAAACAGAACATGAACCCACAGTGGTTACAGTCTGATTAGATGTGGTGACTGTGGCGAGGAGCAAATTAAATCTTGTATACGACCAAATAAACAACAAGGACCGACTCGATGTGGGAATAAAGAAGGATACAGGGATGATTCAATACGTCCCCTTAAGCTTTTTAACTGTACATTGTACAGCTGTCAAGAAGAAAAAATCAATGTGGCCTGCCTGTGGTCAAATTGAACCAATCACCTACTGAGTAAGTGTATAATGATGGTGGTGAAAGTAATATGCGCAGTAATGTCACCATCTTGGATTTAGTCATATCACGTAGAGGTGAAGTGAGAGGGGTTATTCAGCTCAAGATTTAGTAGATTAAAGGATGAAAACATAGCAAAGGCCCGCACTAGTAACAGCAATGAAAACCACCATTCATTTTCTTCCTGTTTGGTGTGTGTGCTTTATTTCATTCAGTTCATTCCCTCAGTTTCCCCGCTGAGCTCTGGGGACAATGGCAGCATCACTAACTGAGTCCAACAAGGCAAGGACAGAGGTCCCATATTGTATGAGGGTAGATGTCCCTGTGTTGTTTGATTATAAAGCAGGTCCAGGTTCTATATTGATACTGTGAAATGATCAAAGCGCTCAGTCCACAGAGAAATGCACACAGCCTGTATTTAGAAACTGAGCCTTAAAACCTGCTCTCAGGATATTCTTTAACTTACCCAAGAAGTTATTTCAACCCAAAACATGATCCTAAACCTAACCAAACTACAACCAAACTACAACCAAACTACAACCAAACTATAACCAAACTATAACCAAACTTTAACCAAACTATAACCAAACTATAACCAAACTTTAACCAAACTTTAACCAAACTATAACCATGTGGTCATCAGATCAGAAAATGCTTCCATGTGTCATGTATGACATGGACCAATGAAATACTTGGCCCTTAAATTTAGAGGACTTGTTGAAAATCTGATGAAGAATAGAAATATTGGCCTAAATTACAAAAATAAGACCCAAGGTTGAAACAAAGACTAGAAAATTTTCTTTAAGGCTGATAGACTGGATTTGGTAATTACAATTTCTTGCTGCATGTTTTGCTTGTGGCAAGATGCAGAGAAGTTTAGGGCTGACACCAATTATAAGTAACTTTGGCCATTCATTTGCCAAAGCCATGTAAAAGAATTTCATGTTTTTTTATGCTTGTCACAGTCTGAAACAGCATATTTGGATCAGAGGAGCCTAAAAATAGACAAATTACAGAACAAATGTGTTCAGACAAACTGCGTATATTGCTACAAACATTCCCCATTTACGTGTTGCTTCTCTACCTATGTACGACACAGTAACCAGTCTGCTGCTGGATGCTCGGGAGCGTGTGACCCCTGAAGTTCACCTAATAAATGAAGATACAAATGAAGAAACAATCCGTAACCCACAGAAACCCTTTCTCAAACCGGAGGAGTTGCCTCGCTTCGCTGAAAATCAGTAGGTTTCCACCAGCTAGTTGCTTGAGGTGTGGACGTAACAGTAGCCTCAGGGTGCATAGCCAGGGATCCTTGAGGCTGCCATAAGGAAGTATTGTGAGTAATAGAGGCATGTACCGGCCACTAACCTGCAGCTAAATACACAGAGAGCCACACACACACACACATGCACACACACACACACACACTGTACAGGTCTTTGATCCATGAACACACAGACACACACAGGCTACTGATAAATCTGCATATTGACAAAACAATTAAGTGATAGTGCACGTGTTTCTGCATCGCATGCATTCACATAAGAGACAGTTAAATATAAGAATACACATACACACACATATCATCTTTATATCCCTGTCAGATTTATTTTCTAAAGGAAGGAACCTAAATACTGAATTGGCCCGAATAACAACCCTGATTATAAGATGACCCCTCCTTTTTCCAAACAGAGCTTTTTAAGATAAGAAGCACTTGAGACTTTTCCCTGAGATACTATTAGTCCAAGGATAAGATGAAGAAGTCTTTTCTTTTCACACACTCTCCTGTCGAGCTCTTAGATGTGGTAAAGTCTTTTCACACTCCTCATCTTTACATTCCTCGATATTGGTAGTTCTCTGCATCAGGCACATACTTTTGACTTGTTTTACACACACACACACACACACACACACACACACACACACACACAGAACTTATTTCCTCCGTGGCAGCAAAACCTTTACATGATACATCAGGGAACTGTGTATCTTACACTGGGCTGTAACTAACACTGAGCACTTGTCAGAGGAAGCAATTTAAACGATTTTGTTTTCACTCACATCCTATAATGAATCTTATGCTGTGTTAGTTTCTGCAAGTGAAGTGGGAATCTTCCTCCTATAGCTGCAACTAGGATGTATCCCTCCGCCCCTGCTCAGCAAGGAAACATTTCTTGAGTTATGACCTTTGACCCTTGTCGACCGTAATCTAACCGTTCACGAGAATGTGACGTACAGACCACCTTCAAGTCATGGCCGTCGCCAGCACCGGAAAATCCAAACTTTTCCCTTTAAGGTATGAGCGACCCATAATGCAACACTTTCTTACAGTAACATATCCCATATTTCATCTCATATCATATCTCTCACCATATATAATCTGCCACACTAATAATAAATTTAATTAGAGAAAGTTTTGTTCATCAGAATTGGTTTGAATTATTTACTTTTGTATTTGATGTAATATCTATATACATTAGTGAGCTGTTGTGTGTTTTTTTGTAGCAGTTCATTTTGACAAATCAGTGAATATAACTCAGGTTGAAGTGTGATGAAGCCGAGGGAAAGTATTTTTTTTAAAAAAAGGAAAATTGTTGGATTGTGAAATATTTGAGTTGATGCTTCTTTTGGATGAAGTTATACACTTGCAGCTGAGTAAACACGCACGGCTCACACTGTGCACACAAACACACGCGCATACATGATGGAGCAGCAGACAATCGGACATGAAGGGCAGAAAGAGCTCGATGGTTCGCGCTCCAAGCACCTCTCACCTGGAAAACTAATGATTATTGACTTCCCTCCAGCGAACGTTGGGGACGTTCGCCTCAGGCCCTCGACCAGCTCCCCCCACCCACCTCTCCTCAATACACACACACACACACACACACACAAGCTGCAGAAGCACAGTTGACACCCGACACATGCAGCCTCAGAGGCAAAAGGCTTCGGCCATTTAGCCGCGTTCTAACGGAAAATACGCACACACAAGTTTAGTGTTGAAAGACAGGGGTTAGTGAGGAAAGGGGGGGGTCAAAGAAGAGGTAGAAAGAGGTTTGGTGAGTGGTGGGGGTGTTGTCTGCTGCCCTTTTTTTTTTTTTTTGCTCCAGCAGCAGCAGCGTTGCCTGGGGGGCTTCAGCTCTGCCACTCCCCGCCAGAGGAGAGAGGCTGTCACTAAGCGTCTGTGTCACTCTGTGTGTGTGTTTGTGGGTTTATGTGAATGTGCAGTTCAGGATTGTACATGTGCACGTGTGTGTTTCTGTGCTTTTCTCTCTCTCTCTCTCTCTCTCTCTCTCTGTGTGTGTGTGTGTGTGTCACTCCTGCTCTGTGTCAGCTGCTTAAAGCTGCCAGGCCACATTGTGTCCTCTCTCTCTCTCTCTCTCTCTCTCTCTCTCTCTCTCTCTGTGTTTCCCTCTCTCGCTCGCTTGGCACTGATTGGCCAGTCTGTTGGCTTCTGGATAACTGAGGCATTAATAAGCAAAGAAGAAGTGGAGGGCGTCAGTGTTGCAGTTAACAATGTTTTAAAAGAACTTAACAACTTTTAATCAGTTCGTCAGTTTTAAGATTTCTACAGAAAGAAGTTTCAAACAGCAGTTTAGTGAGCAATCATCATTGATTTATAATTGAAGTCACTTCTAAGACAAATACTAAAATTTCTTTGGCATCAGCTTCTATAATGTGCTGATGTGCAGCTTCTCTGTTTTCTCAGTGTCAGCTAACGCCTTTAGTTTTGGACCGATGGGCAGAATAGTGCGTATTACATTGTGGCCCACTCATGAAAACATCGCTCCATAGCGTCACTAGTGGTTCTAAACTCCACAGGCATCCTTTAAGTTTGTTTCATACATTTACAAACCTTTTCATTTGTATGTTGTATGTGCTGCTACCTGCTGCGCATGCTCCGCCCACACAGCTGTTTTCACTTATAACGCTGATTAGAGCTTCTCTCAGGACCACAGGTGTACTTAACGAGCTCAGGATATCTGCAGTCCACCTGATCCAGCTGAAATTCATATGCACTATTTAAAGCGCTTGAAGATCCAATCGTCACTAAAACGTAAGTCATAAAAACAAACTGAATAGGTAAAGTTGTCATGTTGATGTTTAAGGTGTATTGATTGATTCACAATGTCAACTCGTGCATTGAGTTACACACAAGAAAACATTGCATTTAAATTGCACTTTAAAAGCAGCTGCTGGTCGCCTCTGAGCAGCACAGTGCATTCAATTATTTTATACCTAGCTGTCGTTAGTAAAGATGAAAAGGCAGCAAAACATCCTTTCATTCATCACTCACTGTTCTGACAGTTTGTCTGTTTGTGATGCATTTGCAAAGAAACATCACAGAGCCAGTCTGTGAAACGTGGACAGCTTGTGCTGTGTGAAAGCTAGCTTAGCTACATTTTCATAGCCTAAACAAGTAGATGAGCTCCACGGCTGCACGGCAACTTTTCCCCCCCGAATGGATGTTTTGAATATATTTTCATTATTTCAGCACCAATAAGTAAATGAAAACATTCAAAACACAAACTACTGGTGTTTATTCGCCTATATTGTATAATGCCACGCTATTTCTTCTTTCAATTGTAAAAATACTCAGCAGAAATGATTTGAGCAGGTGTAGGAGGAGTATACCGCTAATGTCAGCCCATGTACACACAGCCAGTTCTCCAATTCAGTAATGAACAAAAAGCACACAAATGTACCCATACGGCTCTCTGGGTGAAAATCAAATGACAAACTGTGGCTTTGTGGAGTCTTGTGTGTTTATTTGGAGGGTTGCGTGAAAACATGAGAGAGACTCTGCTCAGTCAGGACAGTTTGAATTAAAAATATCACCAGACTGACAGACGCTGGTCTGTTTTTATTGTCAGTTAAAGTATCAGTTGACTGATGTGAGGTTGCGGTTGTGTGTCTGCTGCCGTCTGTCTGGGATGTCTGGCTGGATTCGGCACGTCAGAGCTGCACGAGGAGGTTTTCCCACAACTGACAGATGTGTTAAAGTCGAATCGGCCCTTGAAAACCCAGCCTTGTCACCTCCAACACGACGCTGTCAGCTTCCCCCTGACAAGCTCTGGAAGTGAAATGTCTCTCTTGTTCAATTTAAAACAAACCGTCAGTTTCTTAAGCATTTTTCAAATGTTCTAGTTGTTAGGAGTAATTAAGAAATTGTACTTAAATTTCAGCAGAAACAATGATATCAGATATATTGTTTTTATCAAAGCATAAAATCATTTATTTGATTTCATGACACAGTTTTACTACCTCAATCATGTCTACAGTATTGTACAATTCTAGATACACACAGATTTGACTAACATTCATAAATCATTGCAACTCCTAACAAAGGAAAAACCTTTACAGCCTCTAAACACATAGAAACATTAGGCGGTGAATCATAGCCAGAGTTTTTTCATGAAAAACCCTCCATTGGAGGGAAGTGATGGACTAGTGTTCTTTAAATATGTATCTCTGCACACCAGCGCCGTCTCTTTAATGATAAATGTGATGAGATTATCAGAGATATGATGAGATGTATCGCACATGTCAGAGAGGATGGGAGCCTACATGATGTGTCGAAGAATAATAATGATGTTTCCATCACTGACCTACAGGGATCCATCATACATTATCCAACATTGTACTTAACCTGTGATGCATTTGTTATTTGTGCGCAAACTGTCTCAGTTACATGGATGTTACTGCTGTTTACTGACTGTGAGAGGATGGAGAACAGTGGGAACATAGCATATATACAGCACGCTACAGTACACACAGTTATACGGGTTTTGGACTGTTAGTACTTGCTCTGGGTACGTATGATGGACACGTGTGTCTCAAACATATACAAACATGTATGTATATGGTAACCGCTCTCAGGTTTATAACTACTGATACAAGGTTCTGTTTTGGTCGTGGAAGAAAGTGTCTTGCATGTACACAGTGTGTCTGCTTCTTCCTCAAGTTACCACAGCGTACTTGTTATGCTGCTTTATGTTTGTCTGGAGGTCTTGTGCATTAGAGCATGTCTCCCTTCAGGTTTGACGGTGCAGCTGCACAATCAACTCAGTCTCCTATAAACTGCACTTACATACAACAAGGCACTGGCAGCACTTGGTTATGGTTGGGAAAAGATCTGCACAAGACACAATGTGTATATTAACATTTAACCACAATCTTCCTCCACAAGACTCAAAATGTGCACAGTCCCACACTTTGTACTCTCACTGTCATCCCGCACCGCCTCCCTGTGACTCAAGCACTCACAACATAATTAAAGGGAGCAGTTACTCTTGCTAATACAATGTAATTGAAAAACCAGTGGGTTGACACCATGGCCTTACTATGAGGTTAGATAAGAGCAATATTATTTCAAACCTTATAGTTTTTGACAAATGTGCTGCTGATGTCTGGATTGCCTAAAAAAATAGAGCAAAACATTAACATTGTGTGCTTGTTCTGTACATGATGTCAGCTGCTGTTCTGGTTTGCAATTCTGCGTCGACGTTCTCCTCATCAGAAAGCAAAGAGAAGTGTGAATAAAGGGACGTGTGGAAAGAAAGACAGGGCAGACTTTTAACTCTTTTAATTCTGCTGGAGGAAGCTGGTTAACCCTTAAGTGTTTCGCCCTGAGGACATCTATGAAAACTTAATCAGCCCCACCTGGGACGAGCATCTCCATAACAATGACTGCTCGTGTGTGTGTGTGCGTGTGTGTGTGTGTGTGTGTGTGTGTGAAATGCATGGAAAGGCCGTGAGCTGTGGTCAGTGAGGTATGCAGGTCTATTTCTTATTGATGAGCGGCTGACAGTAAATGGGGAGGAGCCTGTGGTGTTGTGGCAGCACCACAGAAGAAGAAGAAACGAGCGAATCAGGAGATGAAGGCATCCTGAGGACCATATGCACCCGTTCAGATCGGTTAGCATGCCCAAAGGCATGAGAGCTTTCATCTGAATATGCCAACTTTGTACTGCATGCAAACCCGCCACAGTAGCTGCAGGTCAGTGCAGTCTGTTCAGAGAGTGTGTGTGTGTGTGTGTGTGTGTGTGTGTGTGTGTGTGTGTGTGTGTGTGTCCTTACAACAATGTGTGCTTCTGCCTGCAGAGATCGATGCCTGTGGTGTCCAATGGTCTGCCACCCATCAATAGCATTGATCACATTGTATCTTATGTATTGCGTGTGGTAATGTATTGAAGTTAATGAGACCACACACACACACACACACACACACAGACACACAGCTCATCCCACCTGAGAGGTAATTTCTTTCTCTTGCTGAGAGGCACCAGAACAAAACATTAATTTATTATTCAGAAATATATTATTCATCTATTCAATTAGCCACTGTTCTCCTCAGCCAACCTAAAGAATCAATGTGGGCAACAGATATGATATGCACAGTCTGTCGTCACACACACACACACACACACACACACACACACACACACACACACACACACACACACACACACACACACACACACACACATACAGGGAGAGGTCAGTTAGACTGTGATCAGAATGTGTAATGGAATCTCCAACCTAAAACCACAGAAGAAAAGTAGCAGGCCGCCAGTAACAACACAGATTCTCACACACGTGTGTGTGTGTGTGTGTGTGTGTGTGTGTGTGTGTGTGTGTGTGTGTGTGTGTGTGTGTGTGTGTGTGTGTGTGTGTGTGTGTGTGTGTGTGTGTGTGTGTGTGTGTACTACCAAACAGTAACGCATCCAAAAAACACACACACAACACGAGCCATACAAAGAGAGGGGAAAGGTCTGACTGTAAACTGATAAACTATTTAGACACTTCAGGGACACGTACAGGACTGCAGAAGTTATTGGGTCTGAACTCGATTTCAGCAGGTTTCCACACGGCTGAGAAGAAAAATTGTTTTGGTGTGATAATTACAAAATGCAACAATAGGCAAGAATCAGAACAAGATATTATTTCTATAGCAAAACATTCCAAAATGCATGAACTCCACCGAGTATCAAGACATGGAGCAAAATGATCCAAGCAATTAACGTCTTCCCATCAAAACTGCAATTTCACCCACAGATGAGCTGAAGCTAAAAAAAAATAAAATATATAGAATTTTAGAAAACAAGCCTTCAAGTCAGACCAGGTTTCTCACAATCACAACTCGATCTTTTCTTCATGACTTTGTACATATTTAAGTCAAGAATACTTTCAAGTTCGTAATTTGCTGAAAGCTCCAAATCCCCGGTCACAATATCACTACATGATTAACATGGCCAACAGAAATCACAATGACAATGACAGTCCAATTGTTTATTGTGTGTTTTGTCTCCTTTTGGGCAAATGAATTAGGTTCAAATATGAGTGTAGGAAGGTGGAGAGAGTCTGTAACCATAACTGTATATTATCAGTATTTCATTTTTTAAATGTCACTGTGTGACAGACCTGAAGGATCTGACGTCACAGAAACCCACCTACCTCTGAACTGCAGCTCTTCTCTCAGAAATGGAGAAACCAAAAAGAGAGAGGCTATGTGCACGTGATATTAAATTAATTTCCCATAAGCTGCACGGGTAATAATGAGTTGCTGTTTTGAACCATCAGGGACTAGGCCTACTTTCTCTGTTTACACAGTGAAGTGAAGGCTCAGCGGATGAATATATGGTCCAGAAATTGTTCCAAAAATAAACCTGTACCCAGTTAATTTCTATTTTATTACAATTCTCCACTGCAGCCAGTGATCCATCAGGGACACATGAATGGATTTCATTGTGTCAGATGATAATCTCAGCAGCAGGACTATCTCCTAAAAACTTCCTCACATTAAACAAGCAGCGTATTTAAAAAAGAAAAAAGAAAAACTCCTCCCACGGCTGTTTAACCACCAACTTTAGAGCAAAAACTATTCATCAAAGACACACACACACACACACACACACACACATAGCGACAGTGTGACACTGACCTGTGTGTCAGCGTGTAACAGATGTCAGCCTCCACATCACTTTGGGGATAAAGTCTTGACAAACAGAGGCGTTTCCAGTAGGAGTTAGCCAGAGGTTATTTCCCCATTCATCATCATCGTCAAAAGAAAGAGACTCATCCATTTAATATTGTGCATTTCACTCATCAGACTGGATGATGCTGAAGAGATAAAGACGGAGATAGAGAGTGACAGATAGAGAGAAAGGGATTGGAGATATAAAGAGAGAGTGTGTGTGTGTGTGTGTGTGTGTGTGTGTGTGTGTGTGTGTGTGTGGCAGTAAGAGAGCTTCAGATAGAGACATTGGGCCATTTTTTTGTCCCTCCTCAGAGGGGATAATTACCTTTTGCATATTCATATATGCAAACACGATATGAATAATTTCCCTCTCCACCTTCCTCTCCCTCTCTCCAAAGGTTAGCTCATTAATTACAGACCTACAATTAGCAGGAAATATTTTTATAATTAATTATTTGGTGTTTCTTTGGCGCTGGCGTTCGTGCATAACTTACAGCGGGGTCAGAACCCAGGACAGATGTTGAGGGTGTCTGTAGCGAATGGCGTGCCCATGCTAATGTGCTACATGATTGCACTGCGCGAGCTGTGTGCACGTTTGTTAATGTTGCTTTTGTGAGGATATGGAGTGAGACTATTTCAAAATAAAAGCACATCAGCATACGCATCATGACGGAAAAAAAAAAAAAACTGCACACGCTCCCATAAATACAAGCAAATCAACGCACATGTCAAGACAAAAACATGCACACACAGACCAAATGCTCTGTTTCGCTCTCCTTCAAACACACGCTCACACACACAGAGTGGTCTGTGAGTGTTGCTTGTTGCCTGTGGGCCTGTGGTCTTTGAACTGCCTCTCAGACTCCAGTCTGTCCAAATTCACTGTGAGGGATCCAGCTCTCTGCCTGCCCAAAGTACTGCAACTCAAACACACACAAAGAAAGAAACACATGCACACACATATCCCAGAGACAGGATGACGGGCAAACATGTGCACTCAAACACACACACACACACACACACACACACACACACACACACACTCAAACACTCAAACACACACACACACACACACACACACACACTTTCTACATTTCTGCACCTCAGCTTCTGCCTCTAGAAGTTGTTGGAAAGTCATGTTTGGTTTCTTCCTGGACTCAACGTTCTCAGCTAAAACTTGAGAGAGGAAATAATTTAGAGGCCTGTGTTCACTCGTAGTTGTTTACAGCACCGTGAAGGATTCTACTGTGTTTTACATCTAAAGAAGCAGCATCACTGATCTGCGGGATCTGGACATAGCATAATATCCCGTTACTGTTAACGCTGTGTTACCTCTGTATTACTGCTGTTTGAAGACAGGAAGAGATGATGCAGTCATCCTAACATTGCACTGTTACTTGACTTTCTTCCCTCTGGTTTTGGTTTGGTATTTGATGGTATTTTGATGAAGAGTCATATAATATTATTGTTTTCACTGCGTTAATTAATTGTTAACTGTAGCCTCCTCTGTGGCCTTTCGTTCTGCCAAAACGGAGAGACATTGATAGGGATGCATCAACAGCTCTGTTTTGAAAAATAAATGGAAAATTGTACCTGATTGTTAAACATCACCTTCCTTAAAAGGCTACAGTTAGTTTTGCCTGGTTTCCCTTTCTCTCAGCAGAGCAGGGTTGTGTTACACTGGATGGTGCAACATAGTTTATGTGATTGTTTCTTCTATGTCGGACTCTCAGGGTCGCTTAGAAGTCAACAAACATTTTGTCAACTTGTTTTTGATAGTGCTATGTAGGTAAAAGTGTGTTGTTACCGTCGCAGTCAAATCCACTGCAATTCCACTGAATGAACAAACCCCAATAATAAAGTTGCTCCACCCTGTCTGAGGAGAAGTGAGGTGTTCATGTGATAGTTTGGGTTATTAAACGTGGGATTGTGTTGAAGTAATTATCTATAGTCAGTGTATTATCTGCAGTAGATTCGGATCAGTGCGCTCTCAGCTTGGAGAAACACAGAAGTTGAGTGATGTACTGCTGTGGACGGGGCCATTCACAAAAATCTGTTTCAGCCACTTTAAAAAAACACCTACAGAAAAAAAAACAATATCAATTCGAGTGTGCACGTTATTATGAATATTATCACCACTATTACTCCACAGTTCATCTGTTTGAGTCAGACTGAGCTAAGCGTCTGTACACTTGAGCGTAGGAACTCAACTCATAAATGCTATCAAGGTGACAATGATACAGAGGTGGTTGCTATGTTATTAAGCATTTAATGAACTGAATTAAATGAGGTTGTATTTGTATGTTCTACCTTTTCCGCCACTGTTTTCCCTTTTTTCATAGTTTGTAAAATAGCAGCAGAAATGCTCGAACAACAAACCGTTACACGTGCTGTTGTTGCCGTCATTGTCATCTTTACCACACTGAGTCAACAGGTTGTCAAGGTGATAAAAGCCACAGTTTTGCTCACAGCATTTAATGCAAAGTGAACAATAGGACATGATAGTAACAGATTCCTTTGGTCAATATACCAAAGGCTGTAATACTTTACTGTCAGTGTTGTGCAGCAGATAATTCTCCTTCTCTCGCGTGAAGGCCTGGCGTCTTCTCACTTTGATCCAGACTCTCTCCTCACGCTGTGAAATGAGAGGTGATGTGACTGCGCTGCCGCACGCCGTGTGTGTAGTTTGTCTCTCGGCTTTAAAGAAGCACCGAGCAGCCTGTCCTGTTCGCTTCCTCCTGAAGACTAATTTACCCACGCTGCCTCTCATGTCTGTGCCACTCTTACAACTGCAGCAAAAACAGATTTTGACTTCTACAGAGGCAGGAAGGTGTGCATGTGTACACTCATCACTAAGTGTGTGTGTGTGTGAGAGAAATAGAGACGGCGATGACGCGTGGGCGTTTGAAGAGTGAAAGGAAACATTCTCCCGCTCTCGCCTCCCATTAAACATATTTGTACATTTCATCGCCAATAAAAACAGCAAATCAATCTCATCCAGCACTCTTCAGAGGGCCCTTTGAAGTCTTCTTAGTAAATGACCTCCCACTTTCAACCCCCCCAACTCCCCCACACCCACACCCCTGGAAAAAAAAAAAGACTAGTGCAATATTTATCTCACTTCACAAAATTTTCAAGTTTTTTCTTTCTTTTTCTTTTTTTCTTTTTTTTTTTTTTTTTAAGGAAAATCCTTGAAATTTTCATCAAAAGCATTCTAATCAGGCACTCCTCAGGTCAGCTAATGAGTTGGCAGGAGTGGGGCCCTCGCCAGGCGGTTCTCTTCAAAGGGCTAGCTCATTAGCGTTAGCGGCTCTGATTATGATACTTTCACATGCTCCCCTCACACACACACACACTCGTGCACATACACACTTGCTCGCTCATTGACACTGCCTCCCTTGCTCTCTCTCTTTCTGTCTCTCTCTCTCTCTCTCACACACACACACACACACACACACACACACACACAGAGAGAGACACACACACACATACACACAGAGCTGTCATTAGCCTAGTTAGCATTATTAGCATCATTAGCAGCCAAGGTCAGTGTTTGAAGCCAGAGACAGACGAGCGACCTCCATCTTCCTTCAACCAGCATTTCAAAATGTCTCCTGGCAACTTTAACAGCTCCAAAGTTATAGCTCTACAATTAGGCCAGAGGAAAGGAGGGAAGAAAAGATGTAGACGAGCCGAGAGGAGAAGAAACTGTAACAAACTGAAAGAAAGGGAAAAAAAACAAATTCAAGCTTTGCCCTTTCTGCCCTTTAGCTTTCCAGGTTTTTAGAAGCCGACGTTTCCCACCATCCTTTTTCTTTTTTTTTTTTCTGGCAAAGAGAGAAAAGAGTTCACATGTGATTTTCCACAACTCCGCTGAGAATTAATTAAAAAAGATGAAAAAAAAAGAAAAGATGTCACCCCTTCGTGGATTATTCAGGCTCCCATTAACCTCTTGATAACATCACGTCTCGGTCTATGTGGTGACTCTTTGGGTGGAGTTTTTCATGTTTGCTGACATTCATTGGACCATCATGGTGAGAATATGATGAATGTGAATTATTAAATAATGTAAAAAAAGCACTGGTTCTCAGGCCTAACTTACATACTGTAAGAAACCTTAGTACTGTTTTGATTAAATAGTTGCACAAGCTTTAATCAAATTTTTCACATTTCAGCAAATTAAAACATTTGTTTCCATCAACAACCTTTATCTGAATATATTAAAGAGGAAATGACAACATTACATAATTAACTCTGATGCATATGACATGTCATTGCTATTCTACGCCTAAAGGAATGAATGAATTTGTCTTACCTGTGGTGTATCAGGGTCTCTATCAGCAGCTATTCTGATCAAGAAGGGCTCGACTTGTAACTCCACTCACACTTATACCATTCTTTCTATTTTGGGCTCTCCAGCAGAGTCGAGGCTTCTAACAGTGAGTGGCAGCATGCTGTGAATGCTTAATGCTGTCTTAAGCAGTAGCTCCCAGCTTGTTTGACTTGTGGCCCCTTAAAACGAACCAGTGTCTTCTTGTGACGCCTAATCACAGGTTGATGTGGACGTAAATGGTGAACAGTTCAACCAAACACTGATTTTTCTCTCTCAGATAATTTTATTTGAGGGATTTTCAGAGGTTCCAGAAGTAATTGAAAGTGTCCTGTATTTCAAATTAAAAAAAAAAAGAAATAAACACAGTTATGCAACAGGAAAATATGTTTCTGTCTCTTGTGACCGCCCTGGTTGGGGACCAGTGGTCTGAAGAAGAAGAAGAAGAGGCAGAAGCAGGAAGTGTTTTCGCAAAATCTCTTGCCATCAGCCGTCATAGCATTTGCATTTTTAATACATCAATTTTTCCATCTCAGCTAAGCATAAAAACTTTTGCAATATTTCAGTGTTGTTTTTTAAATTCCTTTCATCTCCTCTCATGTTTTATGCACAAGTTGAAAATGCACAGCAGAAACATACCTATGTACTACATAATACTACAGTATATTCAGTGTTGTAACAATGTTCTTATGCTGCGCTCCTTTTAACTGGTTACCTGGGTGAAACCACACATCCCATCACTGACTTATTTAACCCAAAGAGGGCGCCACTATTGTAGGTCAAAAACATGGCGGCAGTCAGTGGTTAGTGATTGGCAGGGGAGATGACATGTTTGTTCTTGTGTTGTTATTCATTGGTTTACGATCAGGAATTAAAGAGTTAAAGTTGTTTCAGAGCAGAGCTTTGCAGGTGCTGTTAGTCACAGCAGCAGTAGCAGTGTAAAACCCCTCTTATCTGCTTTAAAGCACAGTATCACCTGGCTTAGTGTTGAATTAATAAATGGATATCAGAATGAGGAGATGGCATTTGTGTAAAGAACCTAAAACCAAGCTGTAAAACCAAAATTACTGTGAGGGAAGACTTGTCTCTCTCTCTCTTTCTCTCTCTCTCTCTCTCTCTCTCTCTCTCTCTCTCTCTCTCTCTCTCTCTCCGCCAGCCTCCCTCTCGTTATCCGTCCGTTCCCCTCCTCCTCTCTCACTTGTTCTCTGTGGTCAGTGTGTGACAGAGGCCCCGGGCTGACTAATGGCTGTGGGCGAGATGTCTGGGAGATGGATCTGCCCCTCTAATTCACTGGTGGTGGACACACTGGATTTAACCCAGACTGACTGTGGAAGTGTGTTTGTAACAGTGTGTGTGTAAATGTGTTTTAAAGCTAGAAAGACAGAGGAAGAGAGAATCAGTGCTGCTGTGTGCACGCATGCATGTACATGTGTGTGTGTTCCCAGAGAAAGCCTATTGAAAAGCCTCTCTCCAGTCTATCAGATTAGCTCCATTAGTGGATTAGCCGGATTAGCCGGATTAGCGGGTTAATTGCAGTCTGCTGCTGCGTTGGTGCGCAGAGGCTAATGACGGCTAACGCTAGTTAATCGCACACACAGCCGCGTTAGCCAGCTACCGCCACGTCTGGCAACATGGCACACACATCAGGGAAACCAGTGTAGACCAGCTTCCCATGAGGATTAGGAACAAGACCACACATCTCTGCCAGCGATGAGTTAATAACTAAGAGCATACTCTATTTCTTGGCAAGAATATCTATTTTTGAAACGACTGCTGCTGTGTATGTTTGTTTCCTAATTAGAAACATTTAAAACATGCTGTTTTCACAATTGTCAGTTGTTGGATTTAGGTTGTCTTTGCTTCTTGAGGGTTTCACTGCAGTCACAGCAGGGAGGGGGGTGATATGGCAGAGGGTGTTTTGGGTGTTACAGAGGCAGAACGGCTGCAGGTTTCAATCCAGGGACAGTTTGCAAAACTCACGACACAGGGAGTAAAAGCTGCTCCCTTTCTCCAGCAACTGTCTGTGCCCTTGTGCAAGGAGACCACAGTGAGCACATCATGATTTATGATTTATTACCTGCCTTGAAAATCTACCTCAAGTATCCTTTGAATAGATTTATCTCTTCAGTAGCGTGTGTGTGTGTGTGTTTATATAATCTCAATCTTAGTGTGTGATTAACTAGTACTTTAACAAATAATCCACCGTCACAAACACAAGGCTCCATGCGCCGTTATGATTTCACTCCTATAGGAATAAGATGTGTTTTTACACTGAAAATAAAACTTTGCAGCACAGTCTAGTAATCAAATCAGTGAGAATGAAAAACAATGCCTGCACGCTGCATAAATATACAGTATATTTTTTTTAGGGGCTTAAAATACAACATGGTATTGTGATAAAGCCATGGGCACAGCTTGAATGAATTTGCTTTGTGAGGAGAACAGAGTCTGCCCTCATACTGCCTCAAATGACCCCCCGCGTATTGTTTATTTTATTATGGAAAACAAAGCAGAAGATAAATATGAATGTGTGCACGCTTCAGTTGTGTTTTAAACAGCATGTGGGCCCTGGAAACAGTGAAGCTTTTTGAAACAAATACACAATAAATACTGATGTAAACAATGTGTTACAGTTAAATAGACTTTATTTGGTCACAGCACTTTGGTCTGACTTATGTTATGGATGTGATGCAGAACATACTGAACTGATTCTCTGGTCACATCCATTCACTCTTACACAAATAGTAGTTTTCATAATAGTATAATAGCAATAACAGCAGTAATATTCTGAGTAACAATGGAGAGTTTTAGTATCTCATCACTGTCTAAATGCTGTTTGAAATAATCTTCACATATTTTTTTTTATGTTTGACGTAATATTGATATTTTTGTAATGTTTCTTTATGGACCAATGCCACATGCTGCTGTATTTTTAAGTTTGTTTGCAAAACATAACAGCAAAAAAACATAAAGATGCAATAAAATGACCATATAACATCGCAATGACTGATCCCTCTTTAATCAATCTAATTCAACTTTAGTTTACAATGATTCCATTTAATATTTTGTGCAAATATTCAGTAAGTTTTGATTATTTTTATGTCTATGAAAGATGGATAAAATATACCTGCTCTCTGCTATTTTGTTTCTCCAGGGGCATTTTTCCTTAAAAGATTGTGAGAACCTGCATAAAAATGACCATAACACACTGAGTATCTGCACACAATGCTGGCTAGACCAAAAATAATTAGTGATAGTGCAATCTTAATTCACAGTGAAATCTTAGTGAAGTCGTCCTCGCGTGAAATGCAGTCCAACCCCGAGCCCTCATGGATCAGCACCGGGGGCAGATGTGTAAACAAAACCGGAATCAACCCCAATCACCGCCGCTGCAGAAAACGCAAAGAAAGAGATGATCGGTCAAAGTGGCGGTACGTGATATGTTGCCGGTAGTATGTGGTGGTGGGAGCCTGAGTGCGGTGTTATTGATGCAGTTGCCAATGAGGTCTGACACATGGCTTCAGGACAGGAAACGCCAGGGGTTATGGGTAAAATGGGTGTTAGCGAGAGTGTGCAGAAAACCAGAAAGCACACCCACACCTATGCACATCCCTCGCACGCAAAGACATAAGAAGAGGCAGGAATGTGAGAGGGCATGGACACACACACACACATAGACTTTCCATATATTCTGTGGGCATCTCGGCCTCATTAAGGGGAAGTGAAGGGCTCCCTGCTCATCTTTTAAAGATAAAACAAAGTGCTGTGATGTCATACCTCATCAGCCTTCGCCAAGGAGACGAGAAGCACTTTAGCAGAAAGAGCAGAGTGTGTGATCGCCTGAACGCACAGACCTCCCTCTGACACTCTGTCTCTTGCTTTCTTTCTAACACACACACACACACACACAAACACACATACACACTCACAATCGTGGCGGCAGTGGATGGTGGATGAGGGATGCATGTTGGTTTGGGGCTAAACATGATATCTCCTTTCCCCAGGGCCAGCCAATCAGAACAGCCTGCCAGGGAAAAACAGCAAAAGCACTCAAGACCAGCCAGAAGGAAACACACTTAAACACACACATAAACATAGACACACACTCACAGGCACATAGACAAACACACACAAACACACACACACACATACACACACACACACACACACACACTCCTGTAGTCCTGCATGCACCAAAACTCCCTCCCAGCAACCATCCATCCAGACAAAGAAATGCTTCAGCAGACATACACCTGAAGTGCGGGCTGAATGTTTTATGGCAGCTTCATCTTCATCATCATCATCATCATCAGCGTTATGACATCCACCAACAGCCAATACATCGGCAGCTCGGTTAATTCATGCCAAAACTACACCAGCTACCAGCAGTACAAGCGAGTACAAAGCCAAGCCCCGTCACGGCTGCTGATGTTCTTAGAGTTGCACCAGTGCCTGCGGGGGGTGGGACCTTAGGGTGGGAGCTAGGGGGTATGGGGCACAGGAAGTAGGTACCTGGGGGGCAGCAGTCAGGGGAAGTGCCTAGAGGTCCAGGGCCCAGGGAAGACAGAGTCACTGCTATCGGCTCCGTTAAGGGGGGAAGGATCGGGGCTAAGTGTTTCCAGGGGAAGTGTAACAGAAGAGGAAATGTTGTTAGGAAGGTGAAACCATGAAAAGAAGAAGAAAAGACGACAGTGAACACAAACTAGAGTTCAGTGGTGAGGTGTATGTTTCAGTCTGAGAATTTCACTTTTCCTCACAAATAATTTTTTTCACCATTGATCTGATTTTTTTTTTTTTTTCCCCTGTTTGTTTTCATGTTAAATTATAAAATAATAACCTAACACAGAGCAATAAATACTGAAACTGAACATTTCAAAAACTGCTGAACGTTAAAATATGAGGAATCACCTACAGCTACGGTGGCCCACAGGGGGCAAAAATCTGCAACAACAGTCCAAAACCCAAACATTTTCTATTTACAGTCACATAAAACTGAATAAAACAACATTTGAGAAGATTGAAAAAGTGAATGTTTGGCATTTTTCGACTTCATTTGATTAAATGCTAATTAAACTAGTTGATTATTTTCAGATGATCAAGTAATCATTCATAATTTTAGCACTGACCTAATTAGGAGGCTGACTTTACATCACATCAGAAATGTGCCGAGTAAAACTTGCCCATCACAACTTTTCTTACATAAATATTGGTAGTAAATTCACATTAATTTCTTTATCTGACAAACTGAAAAGAGTCATTCTCTTGTTCTCTCACAAATATGAATGAATCATTTTCTATCGATAGACTAATCAATTATCCAATCACAGAACAAATTATGTGTATGTTGCTCGAACATGTATATGCCAAACCGAAAGTGTTTCTCTCACATAAGCACATTTTACTCAATAGTAGACTACCGTACTTCACAGCACAAACCTGATGCATCTGTTGAATATTTGAGTTTTATGCATCTTCATACTTCTACTCCACCACAAGACGACATTATTCTTTATTCTGCTGCATTTATCTGATGACTGTAGTTACTAGTTAAGGTTTTACATACACAACATGAACAATGTTGTTCACACATATATGCATCAGAAATCAGTGATAAAATGTATAATAATAAAACACCATTGGGGGTTTTAAAGCGTTTTGAAGCGTTTATAACCTTAATAGTTGCTGTTGTGAAGCATCTGACTGCTTGTACGTGTGTGTATACGCACACACCTCTGTACAACGTTAAAATGGCTATAACTGTCTAAATACAGATAAAAGAGCATGAATCATATGAAGTCTGGCAGCAACAAGTCAAACCAAAAGCTGCAGCTTTGCTCTCAGCTGTGTGACTTTTATTTGAACCTGTCTGCCTATGTGTAAACTCAGAGACACCCTCGAAACTGCCCTGTGATGAAACCTCACCTGTCACACACACACACACACACACACACACACACACACACCGGAGAGAGGAGACTAGCTTTCTTTCGTTTAACCTTGTTATGCAACGCGAGGGCCGGAGCTACTTGCTGGGAAAATATGATCAAATTGTAACTACTACAGCAGTCTGGGAAACTGCAGATTTGCGAATCTATGAGCGCCGTCCAAGTCGAATCATCAAACCACAGCTCAGGTGTAGCTCGCTGACAGAGGATTAGAGAGAGGAGACTCCCGGGTTTGTTTGAGAAGTCGACTCTATCGCTCCTCGGTTTGCCTGTGGGTCTCACTAGGTTGTTGACCCCTCATAGATCTTGACAAGACTTTTCTCTCACTTTCTATTACATCATGTCGGCATGTGAACACACCAACAAGCAAATAAATAAATGAAAGGTGCAGGGCATTGATAGAGAAGTGTTGGAAAGATTTTTCTCTCTCTGCTTTTCTTTTCCTACACAGAATCTTCTTACGACAATTAGCGATAATTAGTCCCCACATCAAAAATAAAATGAATAAAACAGCAGTGACCCTGGAGAGCACACAGGATGGGGTGAGGAACCGGGGGTGGGTGAGGTGGGGTAGGGGTATTTGGCGATGGCAGGGTCATTATAGGGTGTAGAACAGTGTGGAAGAGGGGGCATCGGGGCAGGGAGGAGGGACGGCGGGGTGACGGTTGGGGGGATTTGCGTAGGGTGAAGGCTGGGTGTGATGAGGGAAGGGGGAGGAGGAAGGGGGGGGGTGCAGCTTGGAGGCTGGTGTGCGGTGGGGGTGAGGGTTGGTGGGGAGGTGGGGGAGGAGGGGGGGGTATCAGTGGGGAATGGTGTCAGCTGCAGAGGCAGCAGGGAAAGCCGACATCTTAATAAAACAGCCTCGGGCTAAATCCCATTAAAGGCCTCAGAGCCTGTTACCACTGCTGGCCAGGTAGCGCACACACACGTAACACACATAACACACTCCACACATACACACATCATATATTTGTGCCTGCACGTACACACTTCACACACACACACACACACACACACACACACGAATATATTATATATGGATCCATGTGTCCGTCTCTCTATCTGTTCATGTCTGTCCATGTGTGGGGGTCTTTTCTTTGTGCTTGTTTTTGTGTGTGTGTGTGTGTGTGTGTGTGTGTGTGTGTGTGTGTGTTGTGTGTGTGTGTGTGTGAGGTTTCACCATCTGACCATCGTGCAATTATACCCTCCAAATTGCACAATACCGCACATACACACAGTCTTGCCTATTGTTGTTAAAGGTGTAGAGTTCATTCACGAGCCAGTCGACTCGTAGTGAACTGACATCGTCGTCTTCGTTCTTCTGCCTCCATCTTTGTTTCTGAACCTCTGCTCTGATTAGAAAGAGCGCAGCAGAGGTGGATCTACCAGTCCCAAATGTTTCGAGGGAAGAGGTTATGAGAAATCGGAGCTTGAGTCGTCCCTGAACTCACCACCAGAAGAGATTTCTCGACCTTATCGCTGTACACGTGAAGCAGACAGGCGCATACGTGTTGCTAAGGCGCAGATCTCAGTGGAATGAGACAAGCTGCCATCCTAATATCTCCTTAGTCTGCCTTATCACTGGATGTATATGCAGTGGATCATTTGTACAGGTGCAGTTGGCCCTAATGGGGCAGCAGTGCAGCCTAGCAGTAGCTGGGAAGTCTCTGTAAATCACTGCAGCAGTCATGTGTCCTGCCAAATGTCCTTGAACGCCTCCAAGTTCACTCATTATAACTGGATCTGGAAAACAGCATCAGTTAAATGACTAAAATGTAAAAAAAAAAAAAAGCAAGGCAGTGGAGAGGAGACAGGTAGTGGGATGAAACCTTGTTACAGTCAGAGTAGTTACTGCTTGTATCGCAGACTAAACCCAAATCCAGCCCTCAGTGCATCAAAGGTCAGAGGTGTAAAGAGACGACCCTGTGACTCCTTCAAAATAAAAGAATTTCATTCTGTTGATGAAGAGGCCCGATCATCACCCAGAGTATATCATCCAGGTCATACTCCCTCCTGCTTCCTCTTTAACAGGCCTAGGTGTGTCACTGAGGGGTGCCTCCACTCCTATGCACCCCGTTCTACAGCGCCCCCTGGTGGCTGCTCCCAGGTCTGTCCGTCTATATGGGACAAGGGGGGTTCATACTTCCAGAGAAGTCACGTGAGGGGGAGGCTCTCTGACCATGTTTAGTAGTCTGGGATTTTAAAAATATGGGGAATCTCATCCTTTATAAAAAGTGATTTTTTTTGTATTACATCACATTGATTCATCTCTTCATTATGACTTTAAAAAATGAAAGTGACAAATGAAAAGAAAGAGGGAGAAGTCTGGTTCAAGATGGGTCTTTGTCACTCCATTTCTTCCCAACATAATTGTCGGGACCCACGGAGAGGTCAGAGGACAAATGTGAAGGATCTTAAGATGATTAACACACAGAACAATAAAAACAAGAAGGAAGGAAAAATGAAAACATCTGCACACTTATCTCCTAAATGTATTATCTAAGCATTCGGTCACAGTGTTTATTTTTCCAGATGTTTCTTTAGTCTTTGCTTCTTTTCTGTGAAATTCTGGATAATTTTATTATTTTCTTACTAAAGATTCTTAGTATTTAACAACAGGAGAGACATCTCAAGCTTGTGGAAAACCTTCAGCCTGGGAGGAGGGGTTAACAAGTGGATGTGTGTTTGTTTTGAAGAGTTATAGGCTGCAAAAAAAAAAAAAGCTTGGGAACCAGTACTCTACTCCACACACCTGCATACAGGTACCTTCAGCTGCACTACTGGGTATAACGCTGAAATGGGAAGTCATATTTTTTAAAAGCGAGACAGGAAACAGCAGAGAGATCTTCACCAGTGAAGAGGAGCTCTGGAGGAGATTTGTCAACGATGGCAATTCCTCCCTGGAGCACTACAGACGCTTGTATGATGAACAGTATCTAAACTGTCCTCTGAGTTTTTATCTGCACATACACTCTGTGATTCTGGGCTGGGATCCAAGTATACTGGCCCAAATGAAACACATGCTCACACACACACACACACACACACACCACACACACACACACACACACACACACACAAAGTGGGGGGGAGATCAATATGAAAGAGGAATCTATATGTCCCAAAGTTGAAGTTCAGCCTCTGTCTGACAGAACACACAAGTTCCTGTTGTAGTAAACTATTGTTTTGACAGGATGTCACTTCAGTTCTGCCGAGTGTGTGTGAGAGCGCCGAGCGCCGCGCGCCTCCTCTTTATCTCAGGCCTAAGGCTACTGTCACTGAGCCGGGGGGAGAGTGGGAGACCGAGGCAGACAGACAGAGGGAGAGAGAGAGAGATAGCGAGGCAGGGAGGGAGAGAGAGAGAGGCAGGGAAATAGGGAGGAAAAAGGGAGAGATAATTCACTTGTCAGCTGCCTGATGAAATGCCATTTTAACTGAAGCTGCTAATAGGAGCATTACGGGGGTTCAGCAAGCCTGAGACAACTTGCTGATAGGGAACTCTGTGTGTGTGTGTGTGTGTGTGTGTGTTGTGTGTGTGTGTGTGTGTGTGTGTGTGTGTGGTAAAGCTGATACCAGCGTACTTTTTTTCCTCCCTTTCTATAAAATCTCTTGCTGCCAACAGTCATCACATCAGATCTCTGGCTCCACGCTGACTGGGTCAATGTAGATTTTTGTTTTCCTTCACCACCCAGTCACAAAACCTGCTGCATCCAACCCAGTTTCTAATGACTCCTCGATACTCTTACCAGTCAGTGCTCATGTGAAAAGATGTTAAAAAATTCACAGCTTCATCTAAATGACAGTGCACTGTAGTGTAAGTGTGTTTTAATATTTTACATTCTCGAAGTTCTAGAGGACAGTTCTGCTCGGGGTGAAACATTAAAGACCTTATTTAAATGAGAGTGCATTCAACTTTATTGTCACTCCACATAGATGGTGCAAACCTCAGCCAAAGTGCATGTAAATATATATATATACACAGATAAAGTGTGAGTAAGAAGGGATGCACTGTAACTGCGATGCATACGCTTTTGATAAAATAAGTTAAATAACAACAGTATAAGACATGACATTTATTTGTGAATGATGATTCTGATGGACCTCTGTGTTAAACAGGAGTCACCTGATGAACACAAAAACTCAACAGAGGAGAAACTCTCATATGAAGTATAAATAGTGGAGGAATTCTTTTCAAATATTGTTGATAAATCCAGGTTTTTGTTAAGAAAATGAAATTGAATTTCCTTTAGATCTGTGCTTCTCAGTCCTATGTGTATTTTTATATTGAACCACTATTTGTATCCCCTTACAAATAAGGCAGTATCCATCACATCCATCAAAAACACACTTGCTATATAATTCTCTGGCACACTTTCAACTGTTAACGTTCCAGTTCTTGATGACAGCCAGCTCTTGCTCCCTCTGAGTTTGAATGCACTTATTGTGAGTCACTTTGGACGATATATAATTTAGCTCTCAGAGATTGCTGTCTAAAGCTAAAAACGCCGATGGGCTCTAAAATCGAAACACATTGGATTACATGAATTTGTAGTTCCATCAAAAAATATAGTTCTTATTTCACGCTTTAGAGACTGAATACGAATTGTCCACTTCTATGTACGGTATTTCACTATAATATAAAGTCTGATTGTTGAATAATATTGTGTTTTATTGCTGTGAACTTCCCTGTGATGGTTATTTTCTCATGTGTGTCTTGGATCTTTGCACAAACAGTTTTGATGGCGCATTAGGTTTCATGCAGATACAGTGGCGGCTTATATGCAGCATCATCACAGCAAGCAGTTATACTGTCCACCAGCATTACTGTTTTCAAAGGGACATCTAAGACACACACACACACACACACACAACACACACACACACATTCACTTACAGAAGGGTTAAGAGAGCCCTGAGGCCAAGTGATTTACGCAAGAATGGGCTGAATAGTTTCTGTCTCTTTCTGCGTGTATGTGTGTGTGTGTAAATGTGTGCATGTGTGCGTATGTGCGTGCATGTTTGTGTGTGTGTGTGTGGGGGGGGGGCACTCAAATACTGTATTTAAATATATACCCCACATCAGAATTGCACTAACCCTTCCCAGCCGTAGAACATGACTGATAGATTGATGTCTTCCTTATTCATTTACTCATTCCTTTCTTCCTTATTCTGGACTTAAACACACACACACACACACACACACACACACACACACACACACACGTGCGCACACACACACACACACACACACACACACACACACACACACACACACACACACACACACACAGTCAGATGCATTGATATAAATAATGAGAGTCAAACAAATAATCTAATGCTCACACTAAGAGCTGGGTCGACTATGACCTTTAAGTTACCACATGCCACATTACCACCCTTATAAAATCAAATCAATGGTATTTCCAGGAAATGATCAATTTAGGCCTTTACTTTACACAATTTTATATTATCTAAATACATTTAATCAATTCTTTTTATGATTTGTACTGTGAATATATGCCTTAAAAATAAATGTCAGTCCATTGAGAACTCATTTCTTGAGATAGAAATCAACTATATTCTCTTTTTTTTTTAACCCTAATGGGAAATATCATCCTGTCACCATCAAGATTTAATACTATTTACTATGTAGGACCCAAAGTTTATCTCACCTAAAGGCTACAGTGGAGGTATGACTCTCAGAGGCAGGTAAACTGAGTCCCGGGCTACAGTTGGAAAATTAAAACACAATATCCAAATGAGACAGACACGCAGAGAAAACAGTCAGTCAGCCAGAGAGAGACACGCGTTTGCTTTGGTTCCAGTCTGTGAAGAGCCTGAATGCCATCTAGTGGCTGCAGCAGGAGGCCGTGCTGAAACAGTGCATCCAGCAGCAGGATCAGAGGTCACAGACGGAGCCACTTCAATGTCAACAGCACCCCCTGCAGGGCGAGAGCGCTCAGTCCTCTCATCACACACTGAGCATCGGTTACAGTGGTTGTACTGTCAGTCTGACAGAGAGATGGAACAGGTCGGTTAAATATTGTGCAGCTGCAGCTCGGGTAAGAGTTGAACTTCTCAGAGAGGTGCGAGAGGAATATGTGAAATGTGAAGAGTCAAATGTTTTGCAATAACTTCTTTTAAAAAAATTTTTAAAAAGCAGATATTGCATCTGTTGAGCTGCAATCCGACACACTCACGACACCCATTTATTTCTGCAGGTCGCATAGAGCGACTTGTAGATGATGTTTACACTTCAGCTTCCACCTCAGTTTGCAGCTGATATAATCAGCTGTTTTCTTAGCAAACACTGACACGGAAGAAGACATGAAAAAATGCAACAAAGATACCACAATGATTATTAACCTCAGCTGTATATTTCTTTTCGATTGCTTCTATCTTTGTTTCCTGAAAGTTTGAGCTTGTGTTGATCAAATTTCTGCTCGTTTGTCCTTCTTCCTTCTTCTTTGTAGCTGTTTATCCATGGTAGCCATCGCAGCTCAGATTTATTCCAAACTAAGTGGAAACTAACAGTAAAATGTGTAACTTCCTGGATTTATTAAGGTAAACAGCCTTCATATTTGCATTTAGCTGGATATCAAAGACAAACATACTGTGGAATACGACTAAACTGTGAAAACATACACAGTATATAATATTATGAACTCTAATGACATAGATATACAGAGAGAAACTAAGTAGAATTCATGTAAAGTCCCATATTTCAGTCGGGTTCGCTGGTGTTTCTTTTTCTATCAGTGACTTCAACATACACACTCACAGAGTAAGGGAACATGATATAAGTGTTGAGTGTACTGTATATGTGAACTATCCCTCCTGTGGAGGAGCAGGGGACGCTGGAGACTGACATGACATGTACACACACACACACACACACACACACACACACACACACACACTCACATGTTCATACAAGCATGTGTGTGTGCATGCACCTTACTAAACTGTGCGAATGTGCATTCTCTCAAGGTGTGCTTGTCTGCCAGTGTGTGTGTGTGTGTGTGTGTGTGTGTGTGTGTGTGAGGAGCTGTGGATCTCCTAATTTAGCCTCTAGAGAGCTGAGACGTCGGGGTGTCAATCTCACTGCGCCGCTTTTTTCCCCACTTAACTTTTTAACTGAGTTTCCTCCTCTTTGCAATCCTCTGTATTTATAGCTGCCAAGCCTGGAGCAGCCACGTATGTCTCTGTGTGTGTGTGTGTGTGTGTGTGTGTGTGTGTGTGTGTGTGTGTGTGTGTGTGCGCGCGTGTGTCTGCGGTATTTACCAACATTAAACTCTTTGTGCAGTGTGTGTGTGTGTGTGTGTGTGTGTGTGTGTGTGTGTATGTGTGTATAGCTGCACAGCTGTTGATATTGTGGGGTTAGGGGTTTGGTATTTCAGTCAATTTCCACCGAGACGAAAGATGAAGCGCAACGTGAGAGAGACAGAGGAAGTGTGGAAATCGCTGGAGGAAAAAGAGAGAGCAGAGGAAGAAAGAGAAGGAGGTGAAAGGGATGAGGAGGGAGGGATGGCGGTGGAGGGGTTGGAAGGGGGTAGAGGGATGGATGGAGGGATGAGGCAGACTTCTGGCCGGGCGAGCTGCTCTGAGACTAATTAAGGTGAGGGCAGTGGCAGAGACGAGGTAATGATGAAGAAAAGGATTTACTCCCTCCATCCCTCCGTCTAAGACACACAGCACCACCACCTCTCCATCCGTCACTCAGCCCCTCACCTCTCTTCTCTTCACCCCCCTCTACTCCTCCCTCATCCCCTTGTCCATCTCCTCCTCTTGTCTTCCAGGGCTACTCCAGTATTTCCAAACACACATTTTGTCTCCACAGCAGTAATTTGTCTGTAAAAAACGAATCTGATCACTGAGAAAACAATCTGGATTAAGTTGGTTGCAGTTTACGCCACATTATCACATGACAGGTGCCCTGGTGCTTTACTGGTTAAAGGATCCATGCATGTTCTGTGAAAGCAGCGTCCAGTCATTTAAAGGCAAAAGGCTAAAAAAATTTTAAAAGATTGCAAGGACAAACTTTTACGGAGAGGTCAAAGTCGCTGTCATCCTGCAGCTTTGTTTCCCTCTAATACACTGAACAGTATCATCACTGTCTGCTGAGAACCTCGGACATTTATTCTAGAAACTAAGAGAAACCGGTTTGTTTTTAGCTTGAAGGCAGTTTTGTAGCAATAAGACTTTTGTTCTGGTTTCCTAATCCCTAATATAATAAGGTTGGTGTGTGTTTCTCAATGTAAAGATTCTATATTCTCAGCAGAAACGTGTGAATACTGTCTGTAGCTGACTGCAGGTCTTGTGAAGCGGTTAGAAAATGTCTTTTATATTAGTTGTTATCTGCCATTTGGCTGGTGGGGAATGAGCGATACAGCACGTATATAACGTATATAACATGCAGTTTAGTGGGAATATAATAACGTTGGTGTGTGTGTGTTACATTGAACAAACGTACTGTTCAGCACCTTTAGACGTGTGAAAACATGTGGATCATTTAAAAAATAAGGCAATCAGCTTCTCTGACACTTAATAGAATTTTTTTTCCTGTCTGTGATTCATTTTGATTGAGAAATGCCATAATTTAATGTTAAACAGTCGCACGGTCACTTTTCTACACTCTGACTGTTTTTCTTTTGTCTAATTTATCACAGATTAAATCACCTCAGAAAATGGATGGATTCTGAGGACTCACTCATTAGAGTCCAATACAAGAGAAATTAGAACAAATACAATAAAAATAAGAGCAGAACATGTAACATATAAAAGAAGCAACATATGAGACAAAAAAACACTTAAGTACAGAATACATTACAGAACAGTGAGTAAAATGTGAAGTGTAAAACATTGTAATTTCTTTTTTAATATGCAGTTTGCAGTTTGAATAAAAAATTTCTAAAAAGCATTTATTCCTTTATTTAATAAAGATTTAATGAAACTTGGTACTCTTTAAAAGCTGTTACTTAACTATTTTGTAAAATATTTTATTTACTTTTTTTTCTAATTATTACAAACTTACATTTGATTATTTGATAAGTATCTCTGTTTTATATTTTTTCCAGTATGGGTAAATATTATTGCAACATGGATGTCTCTCTTTAAAAGATAAATGAAATGCAGTGATCATTATTGTCCATCTCAACTCTTTTCTTGTCCACTCCTCCTCCCATCGTGCATCCCTCCCTCTCCACTCCTTACACTATCTGAATGCTCCCCCCCCCCCCACTTTCTCTCGCTCTCTGTTGTGTGTCTGCTCACTCGCTCCAGCTGTGACTCTTCCATAGCTCCTCTCCTCCCTCCATCTCTCCCCCCTTTCTCTCTCTCTCTCTCTCTCTTGCTCCTTAGGTATCTTTCTGTGGGCAAACAGGAAGCCACGGCGGCTTGTCATGAGGCCTCCTGTTCCAGCCCCGCCAACTGTGTTCCTGTCAACTGACGGCAATACACCCCTTTTGCAAACATTCACTTCCACCCACACGTATCCTACATCTGCTTCTCGCACTGTTTCGGCGTCTTCTTGCTACAGATTTGCATACAGTTTGCAGAAACACTCATATCCTCTCCTGTTGTCTTTGCCTGTCACTCGCTGGCTGGAGCTGGAACTGTGAGGCAAAGTGTCTCCTCGCTGCAGTTTGAACAAACACAAGGAAAAACGCTTCAGTGTTTTTCTCCTCACCTCACTTTGTAAGTCCATGTGTGTGTGACCTGCACTAAACTGTAGGTCTCAGAGAGAAATCAAGTGTCAACTGAACAGTGTCGAAACACAAAGGTGAGTAGGTACGGGGAGGTGTAACGCTAATAAGATAGCAGTTACTTACATTTAAAAGGGGCACTTCACCAATTTTAAGCTTAAAGGTCCATTTATTTGCCATTTGTGGCACCACTCTCTGTAGGGAGCTTTCTAACGTTTAGAAAAAAATCATTTGAAATTAGAAAAATGAGACCATTTAACAGGCAGGGAAAGTCTAGTGAAAGATGCTAATGAGTTGTGTCGTAGGAACTGCAGGATGTATCCTTATTGAAGCTTGACTTATACTGATGAGTCAGAATATGTCAGCTCCTCCTGCATTAACTGTCCTCGCAACGTGCACAACTTTTATGGAAGTGCAATAATAAATCACAGAGGCACACACCTCTGAGTCTGGACTGAGGAAGACAACGATGATGAAGGAATCAGAATCAAACTTTCATATTCTTTTTTCTTTTTTTTTTGGTGAGACATCACTCGTCAGTGTTTCTGGTCATTGTAAATCAAGTTGTTGACACTGACTGATGGATTTCTGCTTAAAGTTGACTCAGGGCAGGTGAATCATTCAGGTTGAAAATTTCATTTGGAGCAAGTGTATTTTCACCTCGGTTTGCAGCGCCTAGAGCAAAGCTGCACCTGCCTCCCTGAGTTTACCTACTTCCTCAGACATTGCTTGCGTTTATTTATTCAGTGTCTTCATTCATTTTTTTCTGATGCTGATAGCAGCAGTGGTCAGCTGGTAGTTTGTACAGAAAGAAACTGGCGCGCAGAAGGTCAAGGATCCAAAAAAATACTTTTAAATTTGTGTAATCTTTTTTGACATTTGTTTATTGCTATGATTTTGTGTTTGCTTCCTGTTTTTTTTTTTTTTTTTTTTTTACTTAAATTCCATATTTCTCTCCTGTTTTTTACAGGCTCTTTAAACATCATTTAAACAGCCTTCAAATATAATCATTAAAAAAACATCCCAGGCAAACGGCAATGCTGGTAGCTGGTACATGTGTCATGTTAGCACTCAGTGTAGCAGCACAAGGACAGAAGAACAAGCTCACAGGGAGGGAGAGCAAAAGATGAAAAGGAGCCGTGTGGTAATTTTAACTGCACAATTAATGTTTCAAATATGTTGTTACTTCACCACTTTAACACAACATGAGCAGTTCAGACAGTCAGCTCATACACGGGATTTATCATGTGAACAAGGAGCATGTGCAAAGTTGATGTTTGGACCTTGTCTCCCCCCCCCACTCACAGAGACTGGGGTGCAACAATAACAAACTTTACCCCCAGAACAATTCATGGCTTGAGAAGACAAACTCTTACTGAGAGTAAAAGTAGATACATATAGATATAGATATAGATATAGATATAGATATATAGATATATAGATATGTAGAAATAGATATAGAACACAGTTTGAGGAGAGACGACGCTTGAATATGTCATTTATCTGAAAACTCAAGAGCAAATTCAAACAGTGGTTTGTTTAAAGACTTCCTGAACAATGTCAGATTTTAATGAGGCTGCAAAGTGCACATAGAGCATGAAGAGCGCTGTTAAAAAGCAATCCTCCTCTTTGTTTTTCTGCATTCGCGCCCCTTTTTGTAGCTTGCTTTTAATCAGATCTTTTGGGCCGAGAGAGGAAAAAAAAAGTTACATTAAACATTAAAGTTAGTCGTCTTAATTGTGCAAACATGTAATCCACTTTTAAGATAGTTTAGTTAGTCATCAGACAGAGTTGAGGCTAATTCTGCTGAATATTATGAAAATCTCCTCAAATCTCATGTGATTATTTTTTTTTTTTTGCGAGGATCTAATACCATATGCTCAGCACATCTTGATAAGATGATGGGAAGAGTGATGTTTCCCGCCTCCGAACACCAGAGCACAGTGTGAAACCAATGGATGACTTTTAATTTCTGGGCTTTCAGTGGAAATATAAACTCCCCTTGCTTTACTACACCTGACAGTTCACTGGCAGTGCTTATTTTTCTTCACTGATTTTCCTAAGAAAGTCAGTGAAATAATTAGACAGAAAAAAGCAGCCTCTACAAAGCGCAGCCTCTGTACTTTCACGTATAATGACGGGAGGAGGCAGCATGGAGATAGCATGTTTGATCACGGCGCACATCACACAAAGAAGAAACGCACCTTAGAGCAACTTTGGCACCAGTTTTTCTCACACACACTAAAGCGCTACAATAAAACAAAATCAGTGGGAAAATGTGCAAGAATGCAGAAAATAACACAGTGTACTTTGAGCTAAAAGAATAGAGTACACAAATAATACTGGGAGACATAGCACCAGTCAATTTCCAGTACTTATGTGATTTAAAAAAATAAAAAATAAAAACATGAAGGTCTCCTTTGTAAGTTGTTGGCTCTGGTGGTTCATTCAACATTTTAGTGCTATAATGAGTGAAAATAGATTCTAGTATTAAGAAAGCGTTTTTAAAAAATGCAGTAATAAGGTGTTGTGTATTGATGACACATAGACAAATAAATATAATATTATCAAACTATAACTCAACATTACTGGGATGCAGTAACTTCGATTGAAGCATACATCAGGTGAACATATGACGAGCTAGATATTGTCACGTTCAAGGGTTAAAAAAGAATCGCTTCTTAATTTCAGTGGGCTACAGTAACCCTGCGTGGCTCCACAATCTCATCCTGCGCAACTACACATTGTTCAAATCCACACAACTTTATTTTAAATTCTTACTTTATTTAGATCCCAAAGTTTCCAAAGACGCCAAAAATATCAGGCTGAATTTTTTGGAGAATTGTGTGTAAAATGATGCATAAAATACCTGGTTTATTTTTCACGTGGTGGAACTTTGTAGCCATAGAAACGTGGTGTCTTCACTTAGTGTAAACATCAGTGAAGAACTGGAAGAAAAATGAGACAGAATATGTATGATACTGTCAGACAGGTGATTTATATTCAATATTAAAGTTTTTATCAGGTGATGTTCTGCTAACCTTTTGTCTTGTAGACCTTTCTTTTGTTTTTGTTTTCATGTGTGCAGAAGGACAGTTTTTGATGAACTGAACAGGTAACATTTTCCCTGCTAATCCAATCCACAGATATTTTATGACGTATTAACAGGTGCAGGTTTACAGAGGGCAGCTTGTAATAGCTTTAAACGCAGTTCAAGGTAAATTGACTGAATAAGTATGAATGTGGCTGCCTGGCCGGTTTCATGGTGCTATAGATTTTAGTCATGTTCAATACATGAACTAATGAATCTTAAACACCTGAAGCTGGACCCAGTAAATCAGATGCGATGTACAATATGTAATAACGCTCTGGTTGCTGAGCTTTTAGCCTCATAAACTGTCACTTTCATGAACCTACTTTTGAACTGAACTGAACAAAACCAGTACAAAACTATTTAAGACGCAACTGAAGACAGTCAGACTATTGCCTTAATGTCACTGATACAATCACTCAGCAGCTATACATTATGGAAATGAACTCAACAGGATGATACGAATCAGAGAGGTGAGGCTTAATTTCCACTTATAATGACGCAGCCTGAACTTCACTATGGTCACTGTTCATTGTAACACCTTTGTGAACTGGACTCACCTTGGACGACGAGGCAGGACATTGTATACATGTGTCACTGTGTGTTCGGGTACGGTAGTTTTTGTGTCATACTCTGTGCAAATTTTAATGGGGCTCTACACACACCTGCCAAACTCCAGAAAACTTCCTGGATCCCTAAAGGACCTTGATGATTCGTGTGTGGTCAGCAATCTGTCATGTCAACCCCCCCCACCCCCCCGCTGCCCGCCCCTTTCCGCAGCGCTGTGTGGCAATGTGTTGATGGCCATTTGGAGCAATGCAGGGGCTTCGTCCATCGCTTATCAGTTTGTTTGACCTGTTAATGGAATTTGAATCACTGTCTACACAGCTGAAGCTGAAGTAGTAGGAGAATTAGCTTTCAACCTCCAATGCCAATCCTTTAGATTTAAAGGAACAGTCTATACACCACCTGATGAAGAGAAACATTTGTTACCGACACTTTACCTATACCCCTTAATGTAACTAATCCTGATACTAATCTTAACTCCTGTTAGGGCTTGAAAAAGGTGTCAATCAACAGAAAAGACAAAGAGACCTCACTTTCCAAAGAAAATCCTCATTCCCAAGATCAAAATCTCAAAGAGGATGAAGCACAAGGACACACACGGAGAAATCAGGGATGAAGTCCTCATTTCCGTTACGTCAAAAAGGAGGAGTGAAAACAAGCCCTTTACAAATGGAGTTTTTGTCATCAAAATGGCGGGATAACAACCCTTGACCCCTTTAGATCTCAGCACCTAAGAGGTGGGGCTGACAGCCCAGCAGGCGTTCTCATTGGACAAGGTCGTTGGACATTTGAGCCCTGTGGGGGGAAGTGATTGGAGCCCGAGTCTTACGCAGAGCGCGGGATGCAGGCGCGAACAAGAGACACCAACACAGCATGAGACACATACAGAGAGAGAAGGAGGCTGAGAAGAGAGAGATGGATGGATGGGAGGAGAGACGGGGAGGAAAGTGTGTGTGTGTGTGTGTGTGTGTGTGTGTGTGTGTGTAACAGAAAAGCCCAGATAGCAGTGTGTCAAGAGTGCTGTCAGTCACTCATCCATCCAGCTGGCTAATTGGCTCCTTACCCTCTCTCTCCCTCTTTCTGTCTCTCTCTCTTTTCCTTACTCTCTCTCTCTCTCGCTCTCTACCTCCCTCCCTCCATCCCTCCCTCCCTCGCCTGCCCTCTCTCTCTCCCTCCATCAGGCGTTGCTCCTAACTGCGCGCCGGAGGCCAAAATGCAGATGAGCTCTGCCTCACGTCAGGGGGAGCTTCTGCTCTGCTTAATTATCTGTGTGTGTGTGTGTGTGTGTGTGTGTGTCTGAGAGAGAGAGAGAGAGAGAGAGAGAGAGAGAGAGAGAGTTAGCTTATCAGCTTACCAGCCCACACACACACACACACACACACACATACACACACTATTCATGCTGCTGCTGTTGCTGCTATGCTAAACAGCAAGGCATCCTGGGAATTGCAGTGACAGCTCATTTTGGTTTTTTCGCAGTCTATGTATGAAAGCTGCTGAGAGACAACCTTTCCCTCCCCCCTGCCTCCCCCCATCCCTCTCCCCCTTACAACACACACACGCACACACACACATACACTGACACATGCGTACACACACTGACGTATACACACACTCACTCACACAAAACCCTCTCTCTTTCCCTGGTGCTCATGGGAATGAGTCCAGGGCCTGTCACTAACCCACCCTCACTCTCTCACCCCCCCCCCCCACCACCACTACCCTCCCTTCCTCCCCACCACCCCACCTTCCCCTCATCGCCGCGGTGACAGGGCTTGTTGACAAACGCCAGCAGTCATCAGGGCACCATGGGAAATCTTCTGCCACCATTTTGTCAGCAGAATGACAGAAGTTGTTAATGTCTCGCCTCTCGCCCTGACACGAGACGCCGGGGCTGACAGACTCTGACACGCGCCATACACACTCACGCGCACGCTGATCCACGCTCACACACAAACACACTCCTTGAGATACACACTGCTGCACGCAGCCGCAAGCTGACACAAATGTCATGCTCGATACAGGCACAAACACACACATCCATGCACCCTCTCACTCTCACTCACACACTCACACACACACACACACACACACACACACACACACACACACACACACACACACACACACACACACAGACATGCTGCACACACAACACTCATGTCCACATTTCATGCCCTCCATCCTTCACTCTGCCCCCATCTCACTCAACTAAATCACTTAGTGTGGGTGTGTGTGTATGTGTGTGTGTTTGTGTGCGTGTGCATGTGTGTGTGTGTGTGTGTTGTCTGACAACTAGATGTGTATGGATGTTTAGTGTGTATGACTAGGGAGTGTTAATGAGGATATGTCTATGATTTTGTACAGCTCCTAATGAGTTGTACTCTAGTGTGCGTGTGTGTGTGTGAGAGAGAGAGAGAGAGCGAGAGAGAGAGAGAGAGAGAAACAGTGTCTCAGCTCTCGTTATGGATGCTGCGTATGCGTCTGATCAATACCATTTACAATCCCAACAGGAGATCGAGCCTGGCGGACAACCCTAACTGACCGTTATGAGAACATGATGAACTCTGGACAGAGCGCGCACACACACACACACACACACACACACACACACACACACACACGAACGCGCGTACTCACAAACACACACAGATACATATGGGCAGCTTCTCTGGACAGCCAATTACCGTTCCTCATAATCCACTTGCTCCACACAGCTTCTGCAATCCACCTGTGTACAGTTGGTGTACAACCAACAGACGACGAGATGTATTTGTGAGTGAGTGAGTGTGTGTGTGTGTGTGTGTGTGTGTGTGTGTGTGTGTGTGTGTGGATTGCTGAGGATACCAAAGTTCCCTCCAGATTCCACAAAGATACACCATCTTGAAGCACACAGGCCCCTGATCATATCAACATGGGTAGTTTACCACGTTTCGTTGCACATGCTGCACCGTCTATTTGATGTCTCTGGATTTCACTGAGTCCGTCCTGCAGGGACGAACACTGCAGAATCTGCTGAGGGTGGAGGAAGGTGTGTTCATATTGTGTTTCAAAGTGTGAATTAGAACCAGCTTGGGTGTTTCCAGAGGCAGGACACAGGCCCAGCAAGCTAAAATAAAAATAAATAAATAAAAAAAGATGTGGCTGAATTGAGCACACAGAGATACCACAGGTTTCACTTAACTACACAGGAAACAGGGATGGACAGTTACACAAATATCATGTCTGCTTTAGTTTTCAAGTGAAACACACAGGGTCAATTCATCATCAGAGTGTTTGTGAGGTACAAAAGGTAGATGATTTACCACCTTAACTCCTCAATTCAATTCAGTTCAATTTAATATGTGAATAGACAACTTTTTCCAGCCATGTGTTGGTCAGATTTGTATTTTCGCACATACATCTTTCTAAGCAACCATATCAGTTTGAAAAATCTTATACTTTATTGAAAAAAAAATTACTTTTAAATCAAATTAACATCAAAAATACTAAAAGCATCTTATAAAGCATCTTCTTATGATTAGTCATGATAAAAGCTGCCAAACCAGAGTGAGCAGCTTGACAGCAGTGGTGGTATTCAGGTTGTTTCATTTCTTGCTTTGATCACTAGAACTTCAAGTTCGTGTCTTCACAGCTTAGTCTTGGCCAACCTGTGCTTACGCTATTGGGATATAAACTGTGAAAGGACATTCCCTCAAGGTTAACGCATCAGTAACTTTGGGGTTCATTTTGAGTTGGGGTATATCAAAGCAACACTGATGATTTATCTTAAATATTACATTTTATTGTGAAAAGGCTTTAGGCCTGCATATCATTTGGTTGCAGCTTCTCAAATGTGAGGATTTTCTGCTCCTCTGTTTTATGTCATTGTGAAGTGAATCTCTTTGTGTTTTAAACTGTTGATTAAACAAAGAAAACAAAGTTAGTAATGACAGTAATCCGTAGTTGCAAACCTAAATCAATACGTCTTATTTCCCTCAAAAAAAAACAGTCTCTTTAAAAGGAGCTATTTGTACGTTTTGCTATTGCTACATAGCGAATTTTAGCATTAACAGCTGTTTACCTTCCAGTCAAGAAGAAACATTGTGAGCTCAGCATCAAACTTTATTCCTGTACTCGACAAGAGCTGTCTCCAGCGATGTAAAGCAACACCAATGTTAACTTTTGTTCTGATTCTTCTTTCTTTTCTTCTACTGATGTTAGCATGCTAACCAGCTAGCCCCAGTCCGACTGGACCATCTCGTCACTTTCTGATACCGAGTCACTGTGGTTTTCCTATCTGCCCTGAAGAAGCAGCGGTGCTCAGAGGACGCACTATAACCTTTTGTCTTGTGAATACAACGATGGCTGAAGCTCATCGCAAGACTGGTAAGTAAACAGCTATTAATGCTAATGTCGGCTATGTAGCAATAGCAAAAGTTACAAAAGACTCCTTTAATGTGTTAGCATTTTGGTTACATCTTTACTGTGGTCTATATTAAATCAAATAAATGCATAACTTGGAGTTCAATTCTTTCACATATTGCAAATGATCGCTGTTTGATCTGTGTATAATAACAACTGAATAGAGTCATACGCATTGTCCAGCTCCAGTTTACACTTATGATACTCTGAAATAAATATGACAACTTTTAAATCCTGTGTCATCCAAGTTATTTGCTGCTACTTACATGATAATCAGTTTTAAAAACTAAAGCTTCTAAAGCTGGTTTAGTCTGTTGTTCTTGTGTGGATTGAAATTGCACTTGTTCTCTCCTGTACATCAATGTCTGTAAAAGCCTTAAACTCAAAAGTTGCAGTATTTACAGGGCCAACAGAGAGCAAAAGACTGAATAAATTTCTCTAAACTTCTATGTGTATGTCCAGTATTCCTCATCCTCCAGCCTGCAGGATATAGATTCAACAAAAAGGTGAGTATGGTGTGTGTGGGTGTGTGTGTGTGTGTGTGTGTGTGTGTGTGTGTGTAGGCCATTTGTTTGTGAGTCTCATGTAACTGCCATAATATCTTCTCTCAGTGTACACAGACTGGAGTTCTGACTTGTAGACTAACCAGCCTGGTTTAATATTACCCACACATTCATACACAGTGGAGCTCTGACACTTCTGCAGTATTAAAAGTTGCTTGCTTACAGACAGACACACACACACACACACACACTAGCGGAGCTCTGTCACTTATACAGTAGACACCAAAACTTTTAACATCACATACACCCACTCACACTCATTTTGACACTTGTACAGTAAGTAGGATATATGGAAACCTGTTAACACTAACACACACACACACAACCACACACACACACACACGGTACAAACCATTTTCTGCAGTTTCAGTGACATTTTGAATCATTACACACTTTCAATATAAATGTTCCACAACCTGCTCTGGTAATACTCTAAATAATTATGGTCATGCCACCAGCAAGTATGAATTTGAGACAAAGAAAGAGGTAGAGCAAGCTGAACTCTTTTAATCCTCTAAAACTAAAGTAGTGTTGTGCTAATTAATGTACTAGATGTCAGGAAAGGTGAAAAGAGAGGTGATCCTGAGTGATTTCAGGGAGAAGGCCATGAATTTACTGCCCCACCCTGGTTACAGCTGATCTTAACATTGACAGTCAGTCATTACAAATCATATTCAAGGCGTCTTAAAACACACATTGTTTGAAAAGGCTAAAACGCAATTGTCTATCCCACCTCCAAATGTTTGAAAACTGTAACTTCCGAGTTCTGTTCCAGAAGTAAGAAAACTTCATTCAAACTGAGCTAATGGTAGTGTGATGTTTACCCAGTGTTTACCCTGTGCACATCAAGGGCTTATAGGAAATGGTGTTCCTTAAACTTTCACCTTTATCTCAACATATAAATGATCTGTTCCAAGCCTGAATTTTACAAGTAAAGTTGAAGTGGTAAAAATTGTAGCCTACTTGAGTAATGTCACCTACCTTACTTTCCACCACTGATAGTCCTAATGTATATTTTTAAAATGTGTGTGTATATATATACAGCATATATAATTTGATTTTTTTTTTTTTAATTGAGGAAATAAACAAAATTGAACCCGCATCCGTTATAGCAAATTATTCCCATAGCACATCAAAACATGTTTAACATCACACACGCAAGTTACACACATTGGCGCGCGGAGCAGGTGGAGGAAGCGCGAGTCAAGTGCAGCTTTCAGCAGGTGCCGCCCCGCGTGAGCCGGCTAGGACGAGATGAAAGACACCACTGCACACCGCCTCCCTCTCTCCTTCTCTCACCCCCTCCGCGCAAAACACCCTGAACCCCACCCCACCCCCTTGTATCCTCCCCCCACCCCCCCCGCGCGCTCGGTGAGGTAGATTTGTAGTGACAGCAGCGGGTGCATTCGCCAGTCATTCCCCATAAAAGGTTCCGTCTGATCAAAGCCCCGCTGAGGCAGGGAGAGGCATGGAGGCGGCCCGCTATGTCGGCGTGTGTCGGTGTGTCTCCGGTGTCTCGCAGGGCTGAGGCGGTTTTGAAGCTTTAAAAACACAAAAAACCCCTCTCTGTCTCTCTCTCTGCTATTTACATTTGAGCTCCGTTTTGCCTTGGCAGTAAAACATTGGTTTTATATTCCCTCCGCCTGCAGCCCGTGTGACAGGCTCGACTGCATTAATCAACTCCTCCCGCTCAGAGTCAAGGATTTCTTAAACTGGAAGAATTAAATCTTTAAATACATTTTAAACGCAAGTGTCTGACTGAAGTTATGTTAACAAGCCCCCAACCTGAGGTGTGTGTGTGTCTGTGTGTGTGTGTCAGATTCCCCGGTGAGCGCTGAGGGGATCGTGCGCACACCAAAGCAAGAAAGCGGCAATGTGTTGATATAAATTTACCCATCCGCCATCAATTAGACAAACACTTTAGCAGGTGTAGAAGTTGTGCTTTTCTACAATATGAACACCCAAATATCAGGAAGACGCCGCTGCTGCCTGAACTTTTAAGTCATCTGCCAGTCATATTCCCAATTTTCCATATTCATGTTGTTTTAAATCACCGGGAAGCCCAAGCATCTCTCTTTACCTCCTCATTAACATCAGGCGGCTCGTCAGAGGCAGACAGCATTATTCACCATCAATTAAGTGCAGAGGAATCCAAAGCCAGACTGCTGACACATCTTAGTGCAGGGCCGGGATGCAAATACAAAAAAAATAAAAAAAATTTGGTAATGCAAATTTGTCAATCTGTTAAAGAGTATACCCCCCATCTCCAAATTCAATGTTGTTGTCTGCAGCACAAAGCTTTCTATACATTGATCTTTTTCCTTGCAATAGTTTCAATCCCTGCTGAATAAAACATGGCCCATCAACATTGCTTGAAGTTGTCCGTACATCAAGGCCCTCTATCAGCACAGAGTGGAAATCATCAGACACGTAAAGAAAATGCAATAAATTACTCACAAAAACCCAAAGTCGCTAAGTTGTTTTGTAATAATTCAATCTTATCCTGATTTCTGGAAATCAAATGTAAATGCCCTAATGTAATTATCTTTATTGGTGTGAAGTAAAACCTGGTTAACTGAGCTGCCAAATATTTTGATTTATTAATGAATATATGTTTATGGCCACTGACTTATTTATTCATGGGTGGGGCTCAGCTGAAAAGTAATGTCACCAGTTATCTTAAAACATCACGATTAATCGACTATTAAAATACTTGTCAGTGCACAAAAGATCTAAAGATGCGATGTAATCTAGAAAAATTGCAAATAAACTTTGATTGCTTCATAAATGAGAGAAGAAGCAGTTTTAAAAGAATCCAAGTAATCTATTACAAGAAATCATATTACATAAATTAAAAATACTGGCTGAAATTGGAAACTCCCAGTAATCACTGTGCATGTGCAGCCATCAGTCCTGAAACACACAGGTAGAAATAATAAAATGAATGATGGCTGGATTCCATTTAGCTGCTTCAGTCTCAGGGCACTGGTACTGTGCATGTTGGCTCACCTACTGTCACACTGTCTCCCTTACTGGGATACCTGAATACAATACAGCTATAATTAATATTAGAGATAACACCCGTGCTTTTCCTACTTTGGCAAATCAAAATGTCTGCTGTGAAAAAAGCCTATCTCAGCTGCAGAAAAGAACAACAAACCCAGGAATGAGCGTCAGTGTGGTTATCGTCACATCATTTAATTTCTGCAGTTTGTAAGAAAAAAAAAAATATCACAACGTATATAAACATTAGCACTGTAGCTCCTCTGAGTGCTCAAACTTTGCTATGTTACATTCGACTCAGTGACAATGCTGTAATGATGCGCCTCAAAGTCCACAAAATCAAAGGCAAAAATTCCTCGGCATCATTCTGCTATAATTTAACAGCCTCTAAGCAACGTTTAATTTACAGTTTCCTCAGACACATTCACATACTGTATCAGACTCCTCTCTGATCAAGGCAAACTGGTGCTAGTATGTACACTGCATTATCTGGATGTTAGTGTATGTGTGTGTAGAACATCATGATGACCCCTGAAGACCAGGTTACATATGGCGCTTTAAGAGCTTTACTGGGGGTAGGCCTCGATCACCATGGCGTGACCCTGGAAAACAGGAGAATAGAAGCTTGTCAGGAAAACAACATCAATCGAATGAAAGATTATTTGGGTTGTTTCCTAGAACTGTGTAGAAACATAAAAGTAATACTCCTTGAATTTTCGATATGAAGAGCAAATCAGTCACTGTCACTTTACTGTTCTATGAACATGTCACCCATTGGTTTACCTGTCCTCCAGCAGCACAAGCCGCCACCAGTCCGTACTGTCCTCCCTCCTTCTGCAGCCGGTGTGCCACTGTGGTTACCAGCCTGCAGCCGGTGGCGCCAAACGGATGACCCAAAGACAGAGAGCCTCCCCACAGGTTGAACTTCTCCATGGAAGGAGTCCCCACCTACACAAAAAAGACATTTGGTAATGACTGATATTTACACAGAGAAGAAGGCAGCTATCACCAGGCACTGAGAACCAAGGTTAAAGCTCAAGTAAATATTTTTCAGCTTGAAAATTCATATTGACAGATTTCCATATGACTGGAGTGCAGTTACAATGAAAAAGAAGCCATTGAAAGAAGAGAAAAGGCACTGCACTGCATTGGCATGATGACTGGTGAGCCAATCAGAAGAGAGGAGGCTGAGAGCGGTGACTATTTTGTTGTGACATCACAAAGTTACAGGAAGTCCTAACGGCTGGTTTAAAGGCTCAGTTTCTGAATACAGGCTGTGTGCATTTCTCTATGGACTGAGCGCTTTGATACTTTCACAGTATTAATATAGAAGCTAGAGCTGATCTATAATGAAAAAAGACACAGAAATCTCACTTTATACAATTGTGACCTTTAAATTATTTTGCCAGTATGCAGATGCTGTACATTTTAAAACATTATTACGTATATAAAACTAAATAAAAACACCTAATTCTAAGTCTTACACAACCACTATATACAAATACAATTACACTAATACCTTAATTTAAAATAAATCTTCTATTCTGGCCTAAATTAACTGTCTACACAATGTTCATCTGTTGCAAGCATCCAGTTGTACTGCATGGATCTATTCTGAGAAATAGCCAACAGCTGACCACCAGCTTTACCTTTGATTTCCTTCCCATGTACGTCTGGGCAAACCAATCTGAGTCCATAGCCTTCAGATTTGCCATTATCTGGCCCTGGAAAAAAAGAGATATATACCCAGAGAGTTACCATAGATACCAGACTGAAAACATATTGATTTCTACAGATTCAAAGTGCAAGCTAAGAAGTATACCAGTCAAATCTTACTCCAACATTGATGAATAACACACGCCACAATTGGATTCAGAAATTGAGAGATTCTAGTTCAATTATGTAAGAAACTATCCATCTAAAACTTAAAATATCTTGGAGATTGACAGGATATTAATTAGATCAACACACACATTCAGCAACCTCTACAAAGGTCACACTGTTTTTTTGTGTGTTAACTTACTGCAAACGCCTCGTGGAACTCAAAGACATCGATGTCACTCATAGACAAGCCGGCCCGTTCCAGGGCTTTGGGTGTACCGTACGTTGGCCTGCAGGAGTCAAACAGAGCACAGTGTTAAAGGAAAATAAGGAAAAAAAAAAAAATTTCTATCACACCAAGTTTTTGGGATTCAAAGGAGCAATGCACCTCAAAATTTACCTACAAATACACACAAGGTTAGCTATCACAATGCTATCACTAAAAAGATCCCCTTGTTTGTCAGGCTTTTAGATTAAATCTGTGAATAATATACAAACTTTAATGAGACACTGAGGCTCACCCCAAAAGCAGCTGATCTTTGGGGTCCTGGGACACGTAGACAAAGTCTCTGCCAGGATGAAAACATAATATGATTAGCACGTCATGTGAAATAGCATCACTGGGGAAATTGAGGCTGTCATAGCAAATAGAGAGGGTGCAGATACCTGAGGTAGGCTTTAGGCTTGTAACCCATAGCCAAAGCTTTCTCTTCAGACATAATAAGCACAGCAGAGGCACCGTCAGTCTGAGGACACACACACACACACACACAAGCAGTTTACTTATAGTCAGGGCAGTTTATGAGAGGTGACAGTGTTTCTGCTTGTGAGCAGTAATCAGAGGAGGTAGTTTTGGGTAGGGGTATACATTTCTTTTCACCTGTGAACCTGTTGCCAGGAAATATTATTATAAAGCCCAAAAGAGTGCTTCTGATAACTGTAAACACAAAGCCACAGTTGCTGTTTGAACTGAAAAGACTCACTATCCTCAACCAAATTTTAAAAGTATTTTGCTTCAGGTAAATTGCAGCTTGTGTGTGCAGGTTTGTGTGTTTCTTTTACACACAGAGACAGATTCTGATGTCTACGCTGAAGGCGGTTTTGAAGCAGGAAGGAGGAATTAAGAACACTGAGAACGTGTGTGTGTGTCTGTGTGTGTGTGTGTGTGTGTGTGTGTGTGTGTGTGTGCTCACCAGGAAGGAGGAGTTGGCAGCAGTGACTGTGCCGTGAGGTTTAACGAAGGCAGGCTTTAGTTTGGCCATTTGCTGCATGGAGGATGGACGGATGCCATTGTCCTTGGAAACAATATCACGGCCTGGAAAAGACAAAAATACACAGACATCATGTAAACAATCAAAAAACTCAAGATTAGCCTTTACCTGATTGAATTAGTTATAATTCTCCCACACAGTGTCAGTCATTCATTCATACATCTCTTTTCCGTTTGAGTCAAAATCCATCAGTTGTGTCTGAGGTGTTGCATGGGACAGAGAGCACGTTAGAGAAATGGACAGAAATAAATTAGAGTTGCCTAAATGCAATTAATGTTTATTTTATTGGATCCCCATTAGCTTCTGTTGTAGCAGTTGCTAATCTTCCTGTGGGCCACACAATAAAAATGCAGTAAACATTAATATGTTTTAATTATTATGTTATTATTATTTAATTAATACGTTTTTAAATAAGAAAAAAACTGATAAACCAAATCAGTTACAACACACAAGTAGGCCTTTAACTAATGATTGCTAATTATTTTAATCAATGAATCATTTTGGTTTTTAAGCTGTCCAAACAACAGCTTAAAATCCAGATATGATATCCAGATCACACTGATATAAAACACAGAAAGCAGTAAATACTAATAATAAAGAGGCTGGAATGAGCAAATCTTGGGCATTTTTGCTAAAAAGAACAAAAAAAAAAAAAAAAAAAAAAGGATTCATTTCTTATCAAAAAACTTTTTTCTGTCACTCGATTAAGCAACTAATTGTTTCAGCTCTGCACATAACCATGTACAACATCAGTAAATGGTTCAAATTAGCATTTATAAGCTAAATCAGTGAATCAATTCACCAAAGAAGAACAGACAAATGACACTGACTGATAACGACAATGTAACCAATGACATTTAGGTACACCACCATCCATAAAATTCCTGAAACTTAATATAACATATACAACCATCCTAAACCTTTAATTTGCAATGTCATGTATTTCAGTTTAAAGTGTGAAGCAGTGTTTTACCTGGTACTTTAAAGGAGATGACATCCTGCAGAAAACCATCATCCTGGGCCTTTTTGGCGAGAGAGTGTGATCGCAGAGCGAACTCGTCCTGCTCCAGTCTGGAGACCCCAAATGCAGCAGCCAGACGATCGGCGCTGTGGCCCATGGTTTCAGCTGTGGAGAACTCAGCCACAGCGGGAAGCTACACACGTAATAAATAAAAGGTTACAGGAGGAAACACCGGACTGTATGTCAAAGATCAAATGGAAGGACTTTGGAATTAAGTGCAAGTGTTGGGAGATTTGAAGTGAATATCTACCTCTGGTGAGAGGTGTGCCAGCCGGATGCTGCCGAGCAGACCGAGCTTCTGACCAAGGGTCTTTGCTTTGTTGAGGGACAGCATGGTCTTCCTCATCTTACGGCTGTGACGGATGGGAACATCTGACATGAACTCCACCCCGCCTGCAACAACAGCGTCACACTGGCCTGCAGCAATCATACCAACAGCTGGACAGAAGGAGAAGGAGAGAGGTCAAACATTATCACCAGTCCAGCCCGAAACATACAGTGCATGTGAAATGGAAGAGGCCTGGTGTAGAGATTTCTGTCCCTGACATACCTGATGTCATTGCCTGGTTTGAAGAGATGCAAGCCATGGTGACGGTGTGAGCTGGGATCTTGTCAGAGAAGCCTGCACCCAGTGCTGCCTGAAATTAAGTCAAATATGAAGGAGATGCACAACAGAACAGCAGCTCTGTTTATCATGTTCACACAAATGTGAATTGCTGACAATTTGCAGAGTACAAAATGCTCTGTTAGATGTGTACCTCTCTTGCTACATTGCTGGTTTTAACCTCCTGTATGACTGTTCCATAGATGATGTAGTCTACAGCATCTTTGGGTAAGCCTGTCCTGTGCAGCAGACCTCTGGAGAAACCCAAATCACAGTAGCACTTAACAAAACAACATCCTGAGTGAATATCTTATCCTGTCTAAACTAACACTTTCAGATGTTTTCACGTCTAAATATTTACAATCTATACGTCCATCCTGTAAATCTATGATGTGCTCTATTCTGTACACATCACATCTATTGCATGACTGTTCATCCTGAAAGAGGGATCCCTCCTCTGATGCTCTTCCTGAGGTTTTTTCAGAGTTTTTTCCTTATCTGATTCAGGGGTCTACGGACAGAGGGTATCATTTGTGGTACACATTGTAAAGCCCCTTGAAGCAAATTTGTGATTTGTGATATCGGCTATATAAATAAAACTTGACTTGACTAGATATTACATGTGAAGGTCACCAGTAATTCACAGAACCATTGTTAACCAGGGTCATGGAGGTCTAGAAGACAAATAATACTGGATTCTCTGAGCACAGGGAAATTACTTCTATGTAATGAATAGAACAGGACTAGGTTCAATTCACAGAGCAATAAAGTTACTGCACATGTAATTTACTAACTCAAAAAAGTGGACACGGGTTAGTCTTTAATGTCACTGGTGCTTGGTGGCCGACATAAAAAAACTGGGTGGTTAATTAGATCAACTACACACTCGGTCAGCTGACTTAACCTAGATTTATTGTGTTTAAACAACTGCTAATGGAGAACTTGCTTTTTTTATGACACAGTTAACAGAAAAAAACACAACATTAGGACACACTTACTGCAGAGCTGCTCTGGCCAGGTCATGGGGCATCAGGTCAGCATATCTGAAAACACAAACACAAATTAGAACAGCTTTTAGCCTCATGCAAGATTCTCTCTCTGTAAAACAAGTCATTTGACTACAGCTTTTCCTTGTCTATTCAACATTTAAATGCCAAAAATAATAATTTTACGTTTCTAATCACCTCCAGGTCAAACAACCTTTTTTGAGCAGTGTTCTTATCAAAGTACCATGAACTTATGAAGCCACAGACTCCATCCAGTCAACTTAGCTATAAGAAAAAAGTGGAGACGTACGTGGTTCCAGACAACAGGAAAGGGGTTCGAACGCCCTCCACCAGCACCACGTTCTTCACACCAGGCCGAGCCAGTGTCTTCTTGCTCTTTGTCTGAACTAAAAGATAGAGAAGACAAGAAGTAAATAAAAACTTAAAATGTTTAGCTCACATTCAGTGTGATCTCCACAAGACTAGAATCTACATTTTTATGTGAATGTAAATGATATCACTTAGACTTACCCTGAGCCTGAAGCTGGGCCGTCGTGCTGAGAGAGCGTGCCCCTGAGACACAGAGACAAATATTCCTCATCACCTTCAGTTTGAATTACTTCAAACTACAAACAGCTTGAATGACTATGATTACATACTATAAAACAACAGAAGCAGATAACAGTGTTGGTGCAGCCTGAATCTACACGGTAAATGTCTATATTTTAGATTGGATCACCAAGTAGTGTGACAATTGAAAAGACTGAACAAACAAAAGTGACAGTGGAAAAAGATCATACTATTGTAACTACTAATACACAGCATGTATTCATAACGAAACACTGAAAGAGAAAACAATTTGCTTTTGGTGTATCTTGCATTTGTGATAGCATGATAGAATATTTTTCCTATTGCTTTGACATATTTTGGAATCTGTTAAACTGTTACAAAGAAGGAGGGAGAAAACTCACCAATCCGTACCGCCCAGGACGGGCTGACTGAGCAGCTCCGCATTGAGTTCAGCAACATAGAAGCCATGATGTCCTACATAGAGAGAAACTATGGTCGTTACTGCATCGTTCTCAGAAGCACCTCTCTGTGTAATGCAATTATAGTAACCACAGAGTTGAATCAACACCTGCCTAAAACAGCTATAACAAAAATATAGCATTACAGAAGAATTATTGCTGGACTGTTGTATTCAACTGCACTTGTTTCAGCTAGGTGTACCTAATAAACTGACAACTGAGTGTACATGCCCTGGCAGCTCAGTACAGTGACCAGATTTCCCGGTCCTCGATCATATATATCTATAATGTCTTCAGAAAATGTGAAGTATATGAAGGAATTATAATCAGCTCTGCCTTTAGCAGCTGCAACGTTAATGAGTGATGTACACATTTATCAACAATTATGATCCAATAATATAATATATATGATTCTGAAATGGGATATTCTGCCTAATGAGTACTTTTTATACTCTAAGTATATTTTAATGCTAATACTTTGTTCCTTTGAATGCAGGACTTTGACTTGTAACAGAGTATTTCTACACTGTGGTATTGCTACATTTACTTAAATTAAGCACTTCTTCCAACACTGTGCATAACGAATGGGGACTATAGAGTATGTGTTACCATTATTATAGTGATAGTGCAGCCCGGAGAGGGATATAACCACACTACACTGCCTCTCACTTCAGTAGACAAAAGGTCAGCTGTGTTAAGCACCTGTGATTTGAATGTCTGAATCTCGCACTGCACGTAATAAACCGTCAGTACCGGGGCTTGCTTGACTGTATGTTATAATTAGCTTACCCCGACGTAAGACTATGCAGATCATGTGTGGTAAAACATGACAGGTCACTTGCATTCAGCTCGACACATCCCTAATGTTTGCAGAAAAGACTCAAATATGTGAATGGGATTTTAATTCTAATACAGATTTAAACTAAGAGAAAAGGTCCGACACATAATATGTCTTTTTTCTGTGTTTAATGATTGTGGCATGATATGACATATCATTGTCGGTCACCCAGCCCAACCCCCCTACCCCAGCTCTGACCCTTCACCTAGTTTCCTATCCTGCTGAATAACAGGGACGTAAATGCACAATTACGTGTGTCAAACAGGGTCAGACCTGTATACAGAACAACAAGTATGTGGTTCCTTCAAAAAACGTTTACTCTGATCAAAAACAACATTGCCGAACAACCTAAATAGCACAACAATGAAGCTGGAAGCTCCACGCAAGCTAATAAAGCTAGCTAATTGTTAGCAAAAGTTTCCATTGAGTTGTGATCTATGTCGCTATGTTTGGGATGAAGACACGTATTTGTAGAAATTACATCATGTCTATTCTCTTTTTAGTTTTATTATCAATATAAACTGATAGCTAAGTTGAACCTTACCTGTGCGTGTGATATGTCTTTGCTGACACTGCCTCCCAGTCAAACGATCAGCCACTTCAGCAGCGCTACCGGACTACAATACCCGCTAACCGCTCTTAAGGACCCGTCTACACTATTGCTGACCAAAATGATGCCTGAAGAAAACACATGTGCAACTAAATGATTAGCTACATACCTGCTTGTTTTTAAAGTAAATTCAATACACAAATGATGAAAAAAATTACATTAAAAAATATTTTGATTTTTTTCCAAGCAAAAGATAACGATATGAGCGCATTAACGTGTTAGGCTCCGTCGCTATTTCAGCGTGTTGGGAGGTCCTCATCCGGTTTGCCATTCGACCGGCAGCATGAACGGCACTCTCGCGCTCCCAACGGTGAAGATGACAGGTGTATGTTTGGTCGGAGTTTACTGCAAGACATCGCAAACAGAGGCTTCAAGCTAGTAATAGCTGCTGGAAGACGTCGCTGTTGGTCACTCACAGATTAGCAAGCTCCTGACATTATCAGTGAGTCAGTGGGACATGTCGACCCTGCGCTTTGGACAGCATCTCATCAAGGCCTCGGCTGTGTTCCTGCAGACTGAGCTGTCATTTGCTCTGGTCAACAGGAAGCCTGTGGTGCCTGGACATGTGTTGGTGTGCCCTCTGAGACCAGTGGAGCGTTTTCGGGATCTTCAGCCGGATGAGGTGGCAGATTTATTCAGCGCCACTCAGAGAGTCGCCAACCTGGTGGAGAGACACTTCAACGCCACTTCGCTCACCATTGCCATCCAGGACGGTCCTGAAGCCGGACAAACCGTGAGGCATGTCCACGTCCATGTGCTGCCCAGGAAGAAGGGGGACTTTGAGCAGAATGACAGCGTCTACGAAGAGCTGCAGAAGCATGACCGAGAAACTGAGGACATTCCCTCCAAGTGGAGATCCGAGGAGGAGATGGCAGCAGAGGCTTCAGATCTGAGGAATCGGCTCCAAAATCTCTAAATGGACAATGGTCAATACATGCCAGGGTCAGCAGTGACTGGAAGATGATGTGAACACCTGATATTTATGTGGAACAATATTAATATTCACTCACATCTTGACTGTTTTGTATTGGTGCATGGCTTTTATGTATCTCTTTTCCAAAATAAAATGTAAGTAAGTTTTCTCCAAGCATTTTTTTTTTTTGTCAAATGTGAAATACAAAATCAATAATCCAGTGTCTGTTTTATTGATGACAATTTCCATAGTCATAACAGAGGTTGTTTTTTTTTTTTGTTAAAGTTGTAAAATTGTTAACAGCTGGCCTGAAGCTCTCAGATGTTTTCTATTTAAACTGAGTAAAAAGTTTTGTGAAACTATACTTATACTTTTGTATGCTTACTTATATTGTGAAAAACTATGGACACAATACATCATGTAATGGTTGTTCTGGCTAATTATAATATAATCACCAACAATTATTATTTAACATTGATGAACATGTGGAACCACTGGAAACATTACAGAGCACAATGTAGACAGAGTTACATCCTTAACAATGCAATGTAAACATAAAGTAAGACTTATGTCCATGAATCTATTGCCCCAGTGCATGCTGGGAGGGCTCCTCAGGTGCCTGCAATCACATGATCAGTTCTTAGCCAGTTATTTGAATGTTTATCTCATCTCTCCATTCATTTTGCCTTTATTTCAAAATAAGAGCACACTGTTTTTCAAGATAACTTCATCCAAGTTCAACAAATCAGTCCTCAAACAGCTTTCAAAGAGCCAAAGTAGCTGGATTAGAATAAACTGGATCATTTTATCTTGATAACAGCATGTGAACCTACTTCAGCCACATTTAAAGAACAGGGTGCTGTCACATCCCTTTTTCTCACCACCTGTAGATGAATGGAATAGTGTGACACCAGGAATGTGTGTCATGTCACCAGAGAGCCTGTGCACACGACAAACAAAATGGGGAACCACTCATTAAAAAATGCTCTGTTGTGCTACTAGAAGTAAAAATAAAAATCTAAAAATGTTAGTAAAGGCTCTGTCCTGAAGTGTATTGCTTATTCCAAATAATAAGTTGATATCTGTGATCAACAACATTGGTCCCATCTTTCAGAGAGTGCATCCCCTCACTGTCAAGACACTGGGCTTGAGTACTGTCGGTGTCACTTTACCAGCTTTATTAGGGCACTGCACACGCGACCAATGTTTTCTACACCAATTTTCAATGCTGTAAGTATTTCTGAAAGAATTTTCTGATTTCCCATGGGCCCCCACCTAGACTGCTTCTTGGTCCCCACACTGTGCCACCTCATTTTAAAAATCCTGGAATCACCCCTGATCTCCAGCAAGCCTGTCTGCTTTATCGCCGGTGCAGGTATCAAGTAGGCTTATTAGGGCTCGAACAAGGATTTCTATTACATACGTGTGTGTGGTTCGGACAAGAGTGAAAAAAGTTTGTTTTATTTTCACACACTTTGAACTTTCCCTAACTGCAAACAAATGTCAAGGAAGGCACACAGCTCACTTAGTTAAAACATAATATTAATATAATAATTTCAGTCAACTCATGTCCACATTAAAACATAAATAAAATATGTCACTGAATTGCTTTCTCCGCTCTCAGTATGATCCAATCCTGTAAGAGGCCATCCGTCTCTCTCAGGGAGGTCAGAAGATCGAGAAATCTTTCATCACTGTTGTCACTGCCATCCATGGCTCCTGCCTGGGTGGAGGCCTCGAGGTACGACAGTGTGTGTGTGTGTGTGTGTGTGTGTATGTGAAGTTGTCAAAAATGCTGCTTATCCGGACTAAGATGTCAGCACGCAAGTCCCAATCTTGTGTCTTCTCTGTAGTTCATGATGGCCTGCCAGTGCTGCATCACCACAAAAGCAAAATATAAAAAGATCACCAGAGGAGGTCGTGATGGGACTGCTGCCTGGAGCAGGCGGCACTCAGAGACTGCCTAAAATGGTATACATGCACACACTCATATTAATCAGTTATTCAGTTAATGGCTTGAAAGCATTGCTACAGTCTTGTGCTAGTGGCTACTGAGTTCCACTGGAGTATATTAAGGTCAAGAGCCTCACTTGGGGGCGATATTAGCTCACAATATCTGCAACCTGCTTGTCTGCACGTGTGTGTGTAGGTGGGTCTCCCCGGAGCGTGTGACATGATGCTGACAGGCAGGAACATCAGGGCTGATAAAGAAGATGGGTCTAGTGCACCAGCTTGTGGACCCTCTGGGTATGTTCTACGTGTGGCTCCATCGCTGTACTTCATTTTAAAGATGGCACCTCTGTAATCTTCTGGGATTTGCTCCTCTAGGTGAAGGTGGAACTCCATTAAGAAGCTCATGACTGAGTATTATAATTATAACAGATGGGGAATTTTTACTAACATGACCTAACTAAATTTTAACATGGCTTAAATTTATACATAATTGAGGGCGTGGCCGCTTTGAGTGACAGGAGGGTGTGTCACAGTTGACTAGCCGCTCAGTGTCCGCTAGGCGTCACCTCAGCTAATTCGAGTAGCAACGTGACCTCTCGTCCATGTTTGTGGTGTTGGTGCCAACTGGAGGATTTTTCGTGCAGATGCCAGACAAATAAAATGCCTTGCTGTGCGGTTAATTGACTAACAGAAGGTGTGGAAGTCTGTGCTCCCGTTTTCTGAGGTGAGTGAAAGTCTAGTGTTATTTTATTTAAATGTTAACACTAATTAGCAGGTATCGGTTCATACGTTCACCACACCTGGCTGGTTAGCTTAGCTCATTAGCTAGCTAATTAGCTTGGGTTAGCCAAGCGAGAGCAAGACGCCCAGACACCCAGGTGTGCTGACAATGCTAACAGGTGTGAATGCTTGCCACAGTAAGTAAACCGACTTGCACTGAAGTCTCGGCTCCACATCAGTCGCACCTCATTGGCCATTTTTGGACAAGCAAAGAGTAGGTCCAATAGTCTGTTTTCACGTCATGCACTGCCAAGATGACATTAGCAGAGCTTCAAAACCGTTCTTCAGAAACCTATGCATGACGTCACAGAGACTACATCCATCTTCTTATACAGTCTATGGTTGCAGTGGTATGTTTGAGCTGTACTTGTAGGCAGTTATATTTTGCCTGGGAATATGTATTAACTTGTACTGGACGTTGTGTCTGCGACTACACATGGCTAAACAGCTTGTCACTCTGAAAACTGACTGATCTGGTATGCTGTTGTGTTATATTGTTTTCTATCAATGCAGTAACTGTGGTAGTGTATTCAGCCTTATCTTCCATAAGCCTCACCACCTCCTGTCTGTGTGTTGCTATGACTCAGGCTCCCCACAACCGCCAGAGCAAACAAGAGAGCATAACGTGATCTTCAGAGGTCATTAAGTTTCTATTTATTTTATTTTCTCATTTATTTCTTCATTGCTCTTCTTACAGTGGCCTTGCAGTTACATGATCACAGAGTACATCAATATTATGTAGGTGTAGTGAACCAAGGTGGAGGTAAAGTGTGTGTGTGTGTGTGCATGGGGGGTGGGGGGGTGGTGGAGTTTACGAGATGTCGTGAGAAATAGTTTTGAGGAAGTTGGTATGCAGCCTTTGGGAATTTTGGGAATATGGAATTTAAAGAGGATTATTTCAGACACTATGAGAGCAACAGCAGCTTGTATGACAATACGAAAATCACGAAAACTAAACAAGTTGTCTTTAACATTTACAACAACATAAATTACATTTTCACAGTTATCTGGTTAACTTGTCCCAGGTTATATAACAGTACTATCGTCCGTACCTGTAGGGCGCTTTAAATAGTTTATTCCCCTAATCATGCAGGATTTGTGTAGAATTCATAAAGCAAGCCTCCTTTTAATTTGAATAGATGGAAGAAAACTTCTGTCCGTCAATCTGCTGATGTCCGGATTCATTCAGAACCAACAATTTCTTAGTCCTGGAAGATGTTTGGCCATTTTGTTGCTCATTAAGAAGAGAGACTTGTCTGACAAATCTGTAGCATAATTGATACATTTTGTCATTTTGTACATAATTGGGCCGGATTTGGAGGGATTTATATACCAAAGCTGAAATAAAAATGTAGGGCTGATAATGATAATTTTCATTATTGATTTATCTGTTGACTAATTTTTTTTTTTTTACAAATAGTGAATTAATCATTTGGTCTATGAAATTTAAGAAAATAGAAAAAATTTCCTTCAACTTACTTCAGAAAGCAAGGCATGTTCCTACTAAATGATTTAATTTAGATTTAATAACTACAACCATTGTTTCAATATCTAATGCAATATTATTAATCCTTCAACAGATTGTTTGACAAATTATAGTATCTTTTATGGGGCTGTGGATCTTTCTCAAATTATTCTGACATTTCTTGCACTGTTTGGTTATACTGGACCTATTTCTTTCAAGTAGTCACCATTATGTTTTTTGTCTCATGTTGCATACTGAAGAACTAAAAATCAAATGGCTATGTGATCATGTTACTAATCATTATGCATGGCTAAATCAAGCATATCTGGAAAGGTGATCTGAGGTACGAACTCTATTTCTGAGGCGGTCAAAAATTCTATTATAGCATGGCGACACATCTGTGTATCTGACAACAGACATCTCGTGGTATCCTTTTAAGGGGGTTAATAAAAAAGTCACTGTTGCAAAACACAAAATGGCCTTGATACAGAATGCTGTATATTCAGAGAGGGTTCAGTGAATCATTGATTAGCACCAGAAACTCAGTAATTAATTGGGTGCTAAGATTTCAGACTTTCTGTATTTTTCTTTTTTTTATTTAGCTGTCCACAACTATCTCCCTCTTATCTCCACAGAACCTCTCATTGTGTTATTTATTTTTGCCAGTTACATGCCACCAAAGCTCATTGAAACAGATGAAGAAGGCTCTACAAGACACTTGTGTAGGGGACAGGTTCATTGTTACATCTCCTACTGGTCAACAAAAGAGGCTGTGAATCCCTTAATGCTCCTTATATTGTAAAAACACACGTCATACTCTTACTGCAGTGTAATTTATGCAAGGTGTAAAAACTGCAGGAATTCTGTTGATTTGTCATAGTATTTTTTACGTAAAATGAATGCGTGTTTCCCCCTCATTTCAGATTTTATGTGGGACCACAGCATGAAGGCTACACAAATGTAAGTAGTGCTTAAAACCTTTCTGCTGTTTTGTAGCATGAAGATGTATCATGGTTGACTTTCTGCCACAAATATGAGTTGAAACAGGGCACTTTCATCATGTAGCTCTCTGTTGTAGCCATTTGTTAGTAAACTAGTCCCAGTCTGTGATTCAGACAGGAAATATGCAGTCAATCTGTCGGAGACTCTCAGCATGAGAGCCAATCAAGTGTCAGTTCTACAGTTTGACCACAGGGTGGCACGGTTTCCTTCAGCTAAGTCTCAGCTTCAGTCAGAGGGGCTCAGCAGCCAGTTGGTCACAGTGGAAGGCACATTCAGGAAGGCTCAGGAGCCAACAGGCACATTATCAGGACAGTGTGTGTGTGTTAGATTTTGGGCCTCCAGCCCTGTATGAACTGTGTGATCTTGGTGACATGGAGTCGACTCAGGTGGAAGTCATGTGACAGGATGTCCTCAGTCAGCTGCACCAGGAGGCTGCCATCAATTCGCTCCCTCTGAAATACAGCTACCGCTGCCTCTGATAGGCCAATGAAACGCAGGCATGCCGACACCTCCTCCAATGACAGAGCAGACAGGTCAGCAGGAGGTCGCCAGGTGGGGTCAGGGGGCGGGGACAACCCTTCGGTGATCCCTGTGGATGTCCCACCGCCCTCTGCACCTCTAGAGGAATCTGTCGTGGGATTGGCAGTGGGCTCAGGCGAGGGGCAAGGGGACTGGCGGTTGAAGGGGTTCAACGCCCCAAAGGGAGCGAATCGACTCTGTGGAGGTGGCGGCCTGAGTCGGGGACCGGAGGACGTGAAAGAATCCACCCACGGCTCTGCCCAGGTGGCCTGTGCTGGCTGAGGATTGGTTGTGTTGTCTGCAGAGATGGCAGGGACTGGCTCAGGACTGGCGGGGTTAGGGGCAGGGCAGTCCGCCCAGGAGCATGGGTAACAGTAGAGAGAAGCATCTGGAGAGGGTGAGCAGCTGGGACAGGGCAGGAGAAATTATATTAGTTGCTACAATAAGTTATCATGACTTAACACCAATAAATCCCATGTGAAAAACTGAAATCATTTTTGGGCTATAGTTTATACAGTCTATATGTCTTTTCCTGGTAAGTGTTTTTGCAGCAGATTTACAGGTCAAAACACATCTAACCTTTTAAAGTTAAAACTAGGCTAAACATGGATATTTTCAATATTAATTATTTCAACAGTATTTAAATGACTATCATTAAAATGCAGTTGATACAGTTTTTCTATGTCAACTAGACATGTAACTGTAAATGTGTAAAATTCCCTTTCTTGCTGAGCACTTTAAGGAACGTCTCATTTATGTTGTGTTGTGAACATTTACAGTTACATTACAAGTGGTCAAACTCCATCTGCTGATGAAGATCATGTCATCTAATCGAAAGCTCCAGAACAGCTCACTAATGGAGCTTTTGCCTAGAATCTTTTCTCTTTTCTCAGTTGCTATTTCCAAAGTCATGGCTGATTGTATTTACAATTATCCCTATTATGTTCTCTATTCAGAGTGAGAACAATGAGATTTTACGTCATCCTTTGATTAGGAAACACTGGTAGCCAGTGAAGAACAATTTGACATAAAAGAACGCTGTCCTCTTCCTGTTTGTACCATAAAGCACGTGCAAATCAAAACAGTGTTGATTCCAGAAGAGGCTCTCTGAGTAATTATACTAATAATTCCAAAGAAATGTGATAATGATTTATTGATAATATAAAGGCTGATTTGTTATGTTTTTGTAACAACAAAATTGTCATACTGTACCTGTCCTGAAGTCCAGAGGAGTAGAAGGAGAGGTTGGGTCTCGGGGAGGTGGAGGTTTTGGGGAAGCGAGGTGGGATGGGCGGGCTGGGGGCCGGACTGGAAATGGAGCCCCCCTTAGAGCAGCGAGGGGGGACCGGAGGGGCAATCAAGTAGCGACATTCCTCTCTCACCTACATACAAACACACACATAGAACAAATGAGAGCTACAACAGCAAAAAACTGTAACTCCTAAAACTTGACTTCTCAGGAGGTTTTAGTTTGCGTGTGAATGTGTGTCTGCTGACTTATCTCAATGTTCTGCTTGGTAAATGTCAAACTTAGTGACCTTTACACCTCAAACAAACTCCCTCACATCCAGTATAAAGCTCTTCACACACACATTCACAAACACACACACACACACATATGCACACTCTCCTGTCGTGTCTTGGCAGGCTAAATATCAGGGAATGAGGAACGATGTGTGACAGGGTATAATCCAGCTGCATAGCAGACATCAGCACCCACATACCCTCTCTGTACTGCTGTTAGCTGCCATCACTTCAAAAGAAAAAAAGTTAATTAAACAAAACAAGCATGATAATGGCCCCCCTTTCAAACACAGACACCATATGCACTAACATATGAACACGAACGGTGGGGAACAGCAGCAACAAAAACAAGCTTGATTTCAACATGACACAACATTCTCTGGTTTTAAAACCATTTGTTTTTTAGGGTGTTTTTCATACAGAGGAACATAAGGAGCATGAGGAACTGTAGCACTGCACAACAACCCTACACATACATTTTGTAAAAAAATGTTTTGTTCATCTCAAAGTGATGTACCACAGTAATGACAGCACCACACATTGTTCATTAATATTTGTACTTTTCTTACTGTCTGCTTGCTACAGTATGTACGTCATTTTCAATCATTAGAGGGAGAATAACTGGGTTACCACAAATAACTACTGAGTCAAGTACACAGGACTGATATCAAGAGCCTTTCCTCTATAAGAAATAACCAAAGTCCTTTCCCCTTAACTAACTAATCTCTTTTCCACTGGAGGTCATAGGATTTGAATGTACACAAAATAATAAAAATTATTTGTTAAATTTACCCTGATATATAAACCCATGACTGAACCCTTAAAAAGCTGGTGGAACACAGGCTGTGCAGGAGGAGGGTTTTGTGACTCGTTTTGTCATAAAAACTAAGGAAAGGTGGTTTGAAATAACTGGATTAATGTTTCAACATTTACTTGATCAACAGAAAAACAATCAAGAACAATTCTAAAAATCGATTAATTGTTTAAGCCATTTGTCAAGCAAAAAATGTAAAGTAGTCTCTCTTTCCAGAGTTTTATATGACTGGTAAATTAAATTAAATTGAATATGTTTGGGATTTTAACTGTTGTTCATACATTAAGCTATATGAACATGACCTTGGGTTATGGGAACTGATCTTCGTTTTTTATTATATATTTTTTAATGCATTTTTTATTATATGGAAAAAAAAAACAGACTAATATGAAGCAATAAATACAGCAAACATGTAACTGCAGCCTTAGTGATGACGTATGTATTCATGTGCTCTGAGCACATGGGCTGTGAGTGTATGACGGCCTTTCCAGGAAAGCTCTGGTGTGTGTGTGTGTGTGTGTGTGTGTGTGTGTGTGTGTGTGTGTGTGTGTGTGTGTGCGCATGTTTGTGTGGTCAGTGAGGTTTAAAAGCTGTAATGTATGAATAATTCAAGCCAGGCATCCTGACTTTTAACAGCCGGATGCTGCTGTGGACAGATAAGAGGAATAAGAGACAGAAGGACAAAAAGAAAGACAAAGAGTTAAAGACTGAAACTCACAGCATCAGATTTTGGAGGTACAGGTGGTGGGGTGGACACTCTTGTCACCACAGTACCAAGAGAACCGTCCAGTGAGGAAGATGAATGGAAGGAGATGAGGTTTGGTTCCTTCCCCAAACCCTCTGCGTTCTGATTGGTCCAGAGTTCCTCGTAAGGGATTTCCTCACTGGTCCTCATTTCAGCCTCAGTCCATTCAGGAGTCACATACTCCCTCTCCTCACCTGGTCCCTCCCCGAGTCTCTCTCCAAGAGAGTCCCTACAGCGCTGTGATAGGCTGTCCGAAACCCCTCCCCCATACCCACACATTGAGAGGCGCTGCAGTGCCGGTGCCAATGAGTCCTGACCCGACACACACATGCGAGAGCGCCGTGGGCTCACACACTCCTCGGTCATACACTCCAGCTCTGGCCGGGTTTCTCTAACTGCACGAGAGTAGGCATCTGGGTCAAATGCGTGTCGCAACAGGAGGCTCTCCAGCGCCGCTGTGTGAACGGAGACCTCGGCCACATTAAACCGGGGCATGCAACGCAGCAGCAGGAAATGGGAGGGGGAGACCTCCTGTCGGCGTAGTACCATGCAGAGCACCACCGTCTTGCTGACGATGTTGAGCAGCTTGTAGCGGTGGCCCTCTCGGACCGCATGGCGGTCGTAGGGGTTCCGTGGTGGTCGTGAAGGTACGGACACATTGACGGGGAGGCGAACTCTCTCGATTATGCTTCGTACCGTGTGCTCCCCTCCCAGCATGCCTTGTTCCAGAGGGGAGCGTGTGCAAAAGCGTCCACGGCAGCCAAAGGGCAAGCTGACACTCTGATTGGTGCGATGGTTCATACAGACCAGGCAGGGAGTTTTACCTGAAGAGGCGCAGAAAGAAAAGTTAACACCTGCGCATGTGTTGTTTTTGGCTACATAAATTCAACTCAGTTGGCGTTACGTAACGTGCACCGTGGCAGCCGTGACTAGGGAAAGCGATGTCTGGAAATACTTTGATAAAGAAAGACGACAATAATGTGCAGTTCAAGATATGTGGTGTTAAAATTGCATATCGTGTTCTCCGACAGCCAAACAGTAGGCTTGGTCGGGGAGGTCCGTGTCCGACTGGAAACACAAGCTTAACATTCCCCTTGTATTTCCAGTCGGACACGGACCTCTCGTATTTCTTTTTTTACGGTAACCAAAATGTGATGAATTCACAGTTGTGCTTTAGGGTTTTGGCTCTACCCACAGAGCTGTGTGCTATGCTGATGTGCGCCTCCTAACTACTGTTGTGCAGCTTGTGTTTTCTCCTTACAAGTTTCTGATGTTGGTGGAGATGAAGATGTTGCTGATAGTGAAAACAATATTAAGCGAGCTAAAGAAAGGCTTAGTGATCTGCTCAGCTTCTACAGCAAACCTTCTGTGATCACAGTTTGGTCAACGAATTAAAGAAACACAAAAATGGAGACTGGACGCCTTTTCACAACTATGAACCCATTTTTTTTTGTTGTGAAAGAAGACAAAGATATAAAGCACCTTTTTTTTTGCAGAAATTGTAGTTTTATAGATATTTCATTTTCAGCCTTTTCAAGAGTTATAATCTTTAAACTGAACCAACCAGTTCATCAATCATCCATATCAATTAGAAAATCAACAGCTGGTGTCCCTTTTCAAGAATGAATATTTCATCCCATACAGTATTAACACTAATGTCACTCATTCCCTCTTCCTTATTCTCATATGCAACCACTGAAATAGGACTGTGAAACACAGACCTCAACACACTGAATTTGGCCTTTACTTACTCCTAGGAGTCTTTCCCAGGCGTCTCAGGAGAGCGCTCAATCCCGTCTTTTCCTTAGACGGTGTGGCACAGAGAAGCTCCGCTTTCCCCATGAGTGACAGCTCATCTCCAGCCTGCAGAGTGAAGCTGTAGGGCTCACTGTCCTCACTGAACTCCCCTGAAACAACCTGCAGCACACAGGCATGGATAAGTGGATGTGATAATGCATTGCTACAGGGTTGCGTGCAGACTTAGTCATGCTACTGAAAATCCTAGATAGAATATTACCTGCATACTGAAGGCGAAATAAAGTAAAGTAGAGCAGGAAATGCTTTATATGAAGATGTGAAAAAGTGCTAACCTTGACACTAAAGGTGATTGTCTCCATGACAAAGACCCGGTCAGGGAAGACTCCAGCAACTTCCTCCACACTGGAGAAATACTGGACCGGATCCCTGACGTCCCGGTCTTCATCCAACAACTTGAACTTGCCTATGAGGACAGAGGAAACAGGAAGCGGGTGATTGGGGTGGGGGGGTGGGGGTGGGGGTGATAAAGGCGGACAAGGGAAGAAGTTGGTGAAGGAAAGGACAGAAGAAGAATACAGTGGAGGCAGTCCAAAGAGGAGAGGATGATGAATAAGAAGGGTAAAGGAGGGAAGGAAGGAGGACAAGGAAAGAGACAAGAAGAGAAATTAGCCCAAGGAAGAAGACGAGGAAAGGAAGGAAAAAGAAAGGGTAAAGTTTTTTGTTCTCTTTCTTTTTTCTATTATTTGACTTCCTGCAGTCTTACTTCAAACACACACACACACACACATTCGCAGTAGACACCGTTTGGACGAGAAGAATACAAAGACACCTCCGTGACCTATGACCTGGCACCAGCTCTTGGCCAATCAACAGCCGACGGGGTTGGCATAGCAACCAATAAAGGACCCCCATTCTCACGCAGAGCAGAGACACATCACCATGGAGACACTCACACACACAACTCTCTCTCTCTCTTTTACCCTTCTTCCCTTTGCTCATCCCCTCCTCCGTCTGTAAATCTTTCACACTTATGTGCTCCAGTGTTGCAGTCCAGTAACTGTGTTTGTGTTCTTTAAACTGTACATTTTTTTTTGGTTCGTACCACTTTGTGATGTTGTAAAGGAATGCACAATGTGCTCCAAGTCAGCTGTGTTTAAAGAATATTTTTAATGGCGCTCACATTTTTCTTGCATTGAACTTCGATAACCCTCGAAGGATCCTCTTTTTTCTCACAGAGTCAAAGTGTTTGTGTGTGAGGGAAAGAAAAAAAGTTTTTTTTTTTTTTTTTTTTTGTCTGGGAGGCAGAGCAGAATACCAAACTCCACCATCCTCCTCGCCAGCACCTCCCTCCTTCCCTCTCGCCCTCTTTCTCCTCCACCCCCCACCTTCCAATTCAAACACAGCCCCCAGGATAAGGAGCTTCCACCCAACGAACAATACCAGCAAGTGCTACTTTTCCACACAACCCACCAACCCCCTTCCCTAAAAAAAAGTGACAGGCTGAGGAGGGGTTTGAAACGAAACAGGCTTTACAGCTATACCAAACAAAACTCCAGCTCCATCTAGGAAACTCTTATAAGAGGATTTTATAGCTAGAAGTGAGACTCCAAATGTTACTGAGATGTGACAACACACCAAAGATCTACTATTACTCTGTGAGAAAACGTTTGAAGAAATAAAAACAGAATCATTCTGAGGCTTTTAAATCCCTACACATGAGTATTTGGCCACTACTTCCACTTCCCTGAAACCTTATTCATGACAAGGGATCATTCAGCTTTTCTGTCCTCTACATTTTAGTCATCCTTGCCGCTCTATGATGAACAGAGGAGGATGCAGACAGACACATCGAGAAGGAGGAGGGAGCATCCTGTTGTCCATCCCCAGGGGGAATCCTATATTGCTCTCCTCCTAAGCTTATTTAGACTTCCTGTATGAAGTCATCATACAGACGTTATCTCATCACTGGTGATGGCCTCTGATTCAACAACTCACATGTCAGAGAGACATAAAGATAGTCCTAAAAGTAAGCAAACAAATTAATTGGCTTTGCTGTCTCGCTTTTTCTTGTCTACCAAAATGTATCATCAAAATAAGGCAGTACTAATGAGGACATCAGGTTGATGTAATGCTACAGGATCCAACAACCCAAAGTCACCCTATGGCAGCTCTTAAGGCTATTTCCTATTAGACTCTTACAGAAAAGCCACTTTTCCAACAGTGGAACCATTTTGGTTCCGTATCCCCAGTTACTTCCCCCCAAAAAAGTCCCTGCCATGAACATTATTGACTGAATAGACACTGGTATTTTCAAAAACTGGAAACCAGTTGATTTAAAAAAAAAAAAAAAAAAAAAAGGAGCAGCAAGAGAAGGCAAATCCTACAACAAAGAAAATGATGATTCAAAACTCAAATGAATCATGTAGCTGCTGTTATGCGTCTTTTTAATTTCTAGACTTAGCGCTCTAAAAATGATTATCCAAGGTGACTGCAGTTATAATTCCTTAAGTTTCAGCTCTGGTTAATTTGGAAACACCCATAGTTACAAGTGGTAGCACTTGGAGCATCTTTGTCATGTATCGTGTGAATGAGCCAGCTCTTGTCTTTTGGGTTTTATCCAGTGCTATGAGTTCTTGAGCTTGGTTCTTGGATCTTATCTTGGTTCTTGCTAATATCGGAAATACTTGCGGTCACATGCTTCCGATTGTGAAATGCTACAATGTCTAAAATGACAATGATCTCAACGAAAAGGAGCCTGAGAGGCAGCGGTAGTGTGAGGTAACATCTGTGCTCCATCAGTGGAGGAAGCAATGGAGAGGAGGCATTAAGATCCAGTTACACAGCAAATAATGTGACTGGATGGGGAGTCTGAACAATGGGATTTTGGGGATGAGCTCCGGTGAGGTCATACTGACTTGACTCATTCAGCAGGAAGATGAAAAGTGAATGGACAGGAGGAGTCAGGGAAGGTCACATCTACAGTAGTAGTAGTTGTATTGAGTGTGTGTATGTACACTAGGGTTTAATTATAGGGTTTCAGTGTTGAATGTTGAATTTCATTCAAGTTTTAATACATGACTTCTTCACACAAATCACATTTTTCTTTTGTCAGGACCAATGGCCAAGCAACAAAAAGAAACTGTTACTGGTCCGACACATAAGATCCTCTAAAATGATGAACTGTTGTAAATATTTACTGTAGAGGCATGAGAGTGGTATCACGGAAGCAAATAAGTATTTCCCAAGATTTCAAATTATTTCTTTATGGGTTTTCTTAATCAGAGGGAAGTCACACAAACATGTTAAGAACATGCAAACTAAAAAGAAAGCTTCCAATCATCCTAGATGGTCTGCAACTAAAGGTTTTTTTCAGTATTGATTAATCTTGTCCAACCAACAGTATAAAACCCAAAGATATTCAGTTCATGACAAAGAAATGCAGAAAACTTTACAATTGTGAAGCTTATCAAAATAGTTACTGTATAACTTTCTGTTCTTTAAGTAATTGATGAATCACACAATAATTTCAGCTCTGCTCATGAACCTGCAATATGCAAATGTACTACTTCACTGTTAAATCACAGTTTAAATCATAGATTGTGACTGTAAGGATTATGTGAAATTCTCCTTCTCTATGAAGAAACCCTCTTTGGGAGTTTATATTCGTCAGACTATGTCTTGACTTGAAAGATCTGAGCTTTTGAATAGTGTTGTCTGCCAAGTTCATGATGAATCACTAAATACCAAAATAATTAGGACACTGTTCTGTTGAGAGATCTATTGTGACTAAATTGTACAGTGTTGTGTTCATTTTCTGTTCCTGTTTATTATCTGATTTACATCAAAATGAACTCTTATCAGCCTGGTTGAAATGGGAACAAACTATTGAACCTAAACTTATTTTAGCATTTAAATTAATTAAATTTTACAGCACCACTGTGGCTTAGAGGTTAAGATGACATCCCTGCTTTGAGTCTGGCTGGGAACAATTCTTGTTTCCTCATTTTCCTGTCAAAACTCCTTTATCACTGTCTGATAAAGACATCAAAATAATTAAAAACATACTTTGTCTTAAAGAGCCATCTATGCACCCTCGTAATTTCTAAATTTCATTAAATGTCATTGCAGGTTTTCCGGGAAATTTCTGCACATTGTGCCAACCCCCCAAAAAGACATGAATTCCCCACCAAATATAGAACAAGCGGAAAATGTTGACCTGCTAAAAAAAAAAAGAAAATGTATTTATTTTTACCCCCTAGAGAAAAAGTACATTTTAGGGAAGAATTGGTACTTTTAGGATGAGGACAAATTTTGACTAATAAGGAATATTTGTCCATGGTAGTGGAGAAAAGCTGTGTGTGTGTGTGTGTGTGTGTGTGTGTGTGTGTGTGTGTGTGTGTGTGTGTGTGTGTGTGTGTGTGTGTGTGTGTGTGTGTGTGTGTACTCTCACCCTGGTATTGCAGAGGGATGTCTATCTTGGGTCCAATGACGTAGTGTCCCTCCTCTAAGCTGTGAGCCGTCACTGTGGTCCACTGACGACAGGAGTGTAACAGCACCACATCTTCCTCTGACAGACCCTCCACACATTCACCTGTAACACACACACACACACACAAATCAACACAGAAATGGATTAGGGATAAACAAACAGTCTGCTGGCCTATGGTTTTCATTTCTAAGGTCACAGTAAGTGGCTCAGCAATGGAAAACACTAAAACACATCCCCACACACACAAACACACACATGCGTTCAGGATTCAGTGTCACTAATTACCACCATCAGTGACGGTTCACCACCCCTAACCTACTCATCAGGACCCCGCTATGCAACTGGCAACCTACTATTACACAGCCCCCATACACACACACACACACACACACACACACACACACACACACACACACACACACACACACACACAGCTCCCCAGCTTTCACTAGAGCCATCATGTAGCACAACAGCATTGATTTCTGCTGATAGCGCAGTGGTACAATTCAATCACTCTCTCTCTCACACTCACAGACTCACACACAGATCACATGGATGCACATCTTTTTGTTCTTGTTACTGAGGGAGAGCAGTTACTCCCAAACCTTTTAGTCCAACAGTCATGTTGATGGATGGCTGAATAGAAACAGAAGAGTCTGTAAGTAGAAACACAACAGGTGCTCTGATGAAAAGATAATGATCGTCAGAGGACCTTTTTGTTCTATTGGGAGTTTAGCTCATTGTCACTTGAGACTTGACACTAAAATCATATCTGTGTGTCTCAGTTCGCTCTGGCTGGTGAGCACATCAAAGTTTTTGCTGTATAAGGTTCAGTTCACCCAAGTCAGACATATCTTCTCTCTTATCCTCAGAGGTGTCAGGTCACACAGCAATGTCATTTTCCACAGAAAACACATTTATGTCCAATTCAAACAAGCTCTGATGAAGGTCTGTTTGACCAAAAATGTACACGCGTAATGTACTTTACAATCATGACATGACTTTGTCTGATTGACTATTTGTCAAGCGGTTTCAGTGAATTTGAGAGAAAGCAGTCTGGAGCATTAATACTGTATACACACACACACAACCACACACACACAAACACATACCACTGAACCATCCAGATAAAACATTGTTGTTGCTGTTGATAAGATTTAAATGGATGTCAGTACGAAATGCTTACATCATACCCTGTTGTAAATAACTAACCATCATCTGGGTTGGCTGCCTGTGCAAACAAGCAGGCATCTGTGGGCTAGCTACACTGCGGTTAATATACACCTCCGGGTGCCCCCTCTATACAACGCACACGCGCGCCGGCAGAAATAAGGTGCGTAATTTTCGGGGACCATGACATGGCTCGGGTGCGCGCTTTTGTTCACCAGGGAAAGTTGGAGGTTTTTCCTCCTCGTCGCTGCTCGTTAGTATTCACCACATTCACCGACAGATTACAGCATTTACATATGAAAAGAATTGAGCAGCACTTCAGCAGCACAACAGACACTTTGTGGCTTTCCGGGCCTCCCTGGACTGGAACAACTTTGGCCATGACACCCATCGCCCGTTCCCAAAGTAAAGCCACCAAATCTGGTTCAGTGGAGAATCATGTTGGCACGAAAACACAACACAAATAAATAGAAAACTGAACACAAATGTTAAATAATGACTCTCTTATCCAAGTCAGTGGGTTAGTGTGAACTATGAAAGTCTGTGTAATTGCTGCAGCTGCATCAAGGTAGCCAGATTTAACCAAAAAAATTACGGAAATAAAGCCATGGTGGTTTCAAAATAAGAGCACCAAATGTGGCCAGGGAGTGGGGTACAGTCAGTAAAACTTGTTAAAATACTGCACACCTTGAACCAAAAGAAGTATAGTCATTGATAGGGACATTAGAAATTTCTTCTTTAATATTTTGTCAGATGACATCAATAATGTCTAAAATACTGTACGTGATGAACAAAAACATAACTGATGTGACTAATGTATACATGGTAAAGCCATTCTAATTCAAAGAAAATCTGGACTACATATTTATTGGACCTGTCAGCCAATAGTGAAAAGTAATGCTACAATTGCAAAGCACATCAGGCATCAAAAATTCACATATTTGACTAAAGTGATTTATGCTGTTTGTCACTTGTAGAAAGTGTTCACTAAGTGCCAGGGACTGTTTAATTAATTGATCTGATCAATATAGTAGTATAATATAGTATAATACAGGCTTGTAAACAGCTGAGAGAGACTATAATCTCTTAAATGTTATTTGGTATAAAACATTACAAATCTCACATTAGTAAACGTAATAATACTGTGTGCAGTTTACTGGAATCGGTAGGTGCCTGATGATGTTGCCTACCTAGACAAAGTTGTTAACCTCTAGTTAGTGAGAGACCAACAAACATAATTTTAGAAAATTAAATAACACTTATTTGACTATCTTTCCTTTAGAAGACACAATCTTCTATATACACATTGCAAATTCATTTAAATTTATGCTTTAAACTGTAATGGTATGCCCATCAGGGCTGCAACTAACAACCCTGTTCTTTATCTAGTATTTTGCAGATTATTTCTAGTTTACATTAATAATAAACACAGAGAAGAAGCAACTCATCGCATTGGAAAAGCCAAAGCTGTGGGATTAATTGGTATATTTGTTTGGAATTCACTTAAATCATCATTCCATTATCAAAATAGTTGGTGGCTAATTGTCTGTCACTTGATTAATCAATTAATCAATTGATTGTTTCAGCTCTAATCCCCATGTGAATATTACTGCCTAAATTTCTTTGCAAAGATAGTACAAGGTTACCCTCTAAGCTACTATTAGTTAATTACACTTATTAATTTGTTTTATCATTTAAAAGTTAATTTATCTCTAAAAAGCTTTCCTTTATTAAAAAACATTCTGATATGGTTAAGGATTTATTTTGAAAGTTTTGACCGGAAGCGGAAACTTTTCCTGACAATCTTGACACTACCAAAACGCTCCACAGATTCTTCAGTAAAATGATTCATCTGTCATCACATCCCAGCGTTGATACACCTACAAAACCCCGTAGGAACACACCTTACTCGACAAGTTTAAGTCTTTCACTTTTCCTGACTGGAAATCCATATTTATCGTTGTCCATCTTCATATCTGTCACAGTTGTCTTACCTCTGGGCAGTGAGGCGACGGAGGAGCGGTAATTAGCTAACAGTTGCCAAAAGAATATACAACAGCCCTGAAAGTTTTTAACGGCCGTGCTCGCGGTCGATGCCCCCAGGTGAGGATTGTCTCTTACCGTGGGCCAGACGGACCAGAGTGGGTAGACGGAACTTGCTGACCACCGCGTCCAACGGCAGCGCCAACGGGCTCCAAGTGATCTCCGACAGGCTCGCCGACAACTTCTCCATCCTCCCGGGTCATCACGGTACCGGAGATAATGGTGATGATGATAGTGAAGATGATGATGATGAGGATGATGGTGGCGACGATGACGATGAAGTGGAGGAGGATGAGGGTGATGGTGGTGGTATAATGGCAAAGAGTTTCGCCATGTTTGAATGTAGGAAAGAGGGAGCGCAGTCACAGTCGTTGCGCACGAGCGGTGGGAGGGAGCGCGAGCCCTCTCTCTTTCTCCCTCTGTCATTTAGTTTTTGTCCACCACCCCCGTACATACACGTGAACGAAATAGCAAAGCAAAAGTTGGATGTTGTACTTTTTATAACTAACTGTAAAAAAAAAAAAAAAAAATCAAACAAACACGTAAAGAAATCGCCCGTCTATCTTTCCAAGATAACTGTTTGATAACCTGCCTTGTATCTTCATGATGATTTTCCCATTAATTATTAGACCGCTTTGTCCAAACACGTTGATCTGAACAGGTGCGTAGGTGGAACGATAGCAGGAGGGACTTTTTGGGCAGGATTTCTCAACCTTCTCTGGCGTGTAATAATGGATTACTGAACAGGCCTTGCAGGCACAGGCCCAGGAGCCCAAAAGATCGGTGGACTCATGGGCCAGAGCCTGAGGTGACTTATATTTCCTGTTTAAAAGTCACAGAGCTTTGGTAAAAGATATAAAATGACACACAAAGACATGCAAAGCAACCAAAAAGAGACACAATACAATAACAGAGAGGCAAAACAACCTTAAAAAAATTGACCACAAAGATGCAAAACAGCTGAAAAGAGATGTGAAAGTACCAAAATAACCATATAGATGCAAAAAGCAAAACGAATGATTGATGTGTCATTTGTAGTTGTCTCTTCTGAATGTGAGTTTGGACTTTCCAGGGTGGAACAAGTACATCTACTCTAGTGATGTACTGGCTGTTCCTGTTATATGCTGCTCTACACCTCCAGTTCACTGCATTGTGTACTCACTTGCAGTTTGTTGATGTACTTAAGAATGTATGTGGAAAATCTAACTTACAGGCCGAGACATTTTTTATGGGGGATGTGCTTTGTATGTTTTGACATCCATGGCATAATTGGCACTATAGGAACAAGAAGCAACCATGACAGCTGCCCTAGACACTCAGAGCAGACATTTATTTAATGATGTAGCATTGATGATGTAGCAAATTCATGAGTGCTTACACACCAGACCTGTATCTCATCCCTCCCATCAAAAAGCAATCAATTAATCTCAGTCCCAAGAGGGTCACTCTACTAAAAGATTACTGCATCTGTGACATCACCAAGAGACAGAGTTGTATGACAGGGGTCTCCTAAACCTGTTTTGGGTTGGATTTTGTGTTTAGCTTTGACACAACTTGGGTGAAGTAAGCAGAAGTAATTGTGCAGGTCTATATAAAGTACCTTTACACATAAGTCTTGTCACCAGCTCAAATGGACAGTAGTGATGTGTTGCAGAAGTGGAATCAGTTTATCCACATCGTCACCCAGCACTAAACCTCTGGCCGCAGGCAGGACTCTGGTCAGCTTGCTCTCAGTTCAATGAACCAAACTGTAAACAGAAACTGATTCATTTGCTATTGATTCTTGCCAGCAAACCAGTTGTGATGCTGCAGCCCTTCATGCCATAACCCAGAGTGAGCAGTTCCAAAGAATTATATAACTGATATTAACTCTACCATTGTAACTTAGAGCACTATACACAATATCTATTGTTAGAGAGTTATGTGCATCAATGCAGGTTATCAAGTTGGCTTGTCCAATCTCAAATATTTGGTTGAATTTGTAATGTCTAGTTTCCTAAAATGAACCAACACAACACCAAATATAGCAGTGCTGTGGTTTATTTTGTCTGTTCAATTAGTTAAAATGTAAACTCAAACTGATTCACTAGCCATTAATGGCTCACTCATTCTGTTTTCACTCTCACAACAGGATATGGCAAACACTGAAATTGAAAGATACAATTGTCCAAAAGACCACTTAATCTGGATTGAACCAACCAAGGAGTTTAAGATTTCAGTGTTGTTCAGAGGTTAATTCCCACACCTATCTTTATTTTGTTAAAAGCTTTTTTCCTGTCTACAGTCACTGTTGAATACAAACAATCTCATGTAACATTATTGTCTGGCCATCATAATACAAAATGACTCTGAAAATGTCAATGATATGACCAAAGTTTTGGATAACAACTTTTATTTATTTGTTCCATATTAACAAAAATTCAAATATGAAGATGGACTTCTCATTAGCGACTGGGGCATTATTTCACAGCAGGTGGAGGGACTGTCAGCATGGTGGAAAACTCAATGGGCAGGCTCTGCAAAAAGAGAGGACAAGGAAAAAAGCACACATTTAATGAAAGATAGATTCATTTAAGTCCCTGTTCAACCAAGCACAGGCAGAATATAGTGCATTTCTTCCAGCACCAAGGATCACAGGGACCACTAAAATATCAGCCAGTAATGTTGTTCTACATGTCAGCCGTCACTGACATCTAGAGGAAAGCACATGAAACTGCACAATATCTGACATGATTCTTGGACTTGAATTTCCCTGCAGCAAAGCTCATGTTCACTGATGCAACCTTTTCCCACAAACCTTCTTTAGTGTTGAAGAAACCCAAGAAAGAGGGTAATGACTAATGGCTTACATAACCTCTCTAAAGGCTGTGTTTAACACACCTTTCTTTTCAATTTTGATGACCTATTTAGACAACTTACAGTAGATTGAGGAAATATGTCAAATGAGTTCACAGGCCTTGTGCTACTGCTGTTTGTTCTCTTCAACTGAACCCTAGCCCTAAATCTTGGGTAAATTCTAATTACAAGTATATGGCAGAATGTTTTTTTCTGTTCAAGTTCATAGAAAGACTCTGTCTCTGATCCAGGTAGTACTTTTATATTACTTGCAGGAGTGGGCAATATGGACAGAATTCAGTAGCATGGTATACAAAATCTTATACTATCTATATAATAATATCTCTATATATCATAATATAGAAAATTATCTGGAAAATAAGTTTCTCATAGATATAATGAGCAGACATTTACTACTTAGCTAATCCAGTAACTTGAATAGCTGATACATTTATGAAATAACTTCACTGCCAAAAATCTGTCCTGCTGATTTGCAACATTGCCCATAAAGGCCAATACATGCAGAGATCAGAGGTCATTAGGGATAGTTACCACCATGGTATATGATAGACCAAAATCTGATGGTAGACAAATTAATATTGCTTCGCAGTATATATAGTCATACTGTCCAACCCTGATTACATAGTATAATGAAAAAATGTTTGGCTACTTACTGGCCTTCACAGCCTTCTTGCCTAGAATGAAAAAACAAACACTGTATTAGTCACATTAGCCCATATCACTGAGACACTGTGTATTAAAATATATTGAAGTAACCCAAGCCCTGACAATTAATGCGGCGTTTAATGATACAGGATCATGGCAGTTATTCAGCACCATGAAAATCACTTTTATTTAACACCCATTTCCAACTTCAATATTCTTATCTTACAACATGATGTGCTGACAGTGAGGAGAGCTGCCTTTGTTGTGTTGTACTTATTTATGTTTACAAAAGAATCCATCTTATCCTGCACAAATAAGTGCAAAGACTGGTTGCTTTTCAATCTATTCAACCCACCATAGTTAATGTTAACTACAGTATAGGATCAGGAAGATGCTACCAAATTTGTGAAACATATCATATTCGGCAAAACAAAACCAACTACAGTACTCTACATTCAGCATCTAATATGTGGTGCAGCTGCATAAGTCTTAAACTCACCCCCATAGGAAACTTTGTAGTACAGGTAAGTCATGATGCCAAGACCAACCCACATCTCAGGGTATGCCTTTGTGTAGTAAGGGCCCATCTTGGCCCACCAATTTGCAAACATACGTCCAGCCATCTGTGGGACAAAAGCACAGACGTACAGTCAAAACAATGCTCACGCACTCGGTCAGTACAATGACACGACCTCAAATAGCAGTTTATTTCATAGAATGGGCTGGAACACCAGAGGACCTGGCCCAAAGTGCATTACATTCTTATTCGGAGAAAAAACACATCAAAATCATCCAAATTCTACCATTTTACTAATGTGTTGCTCTTAAGCTTACCGGACAGAACTACTTGGGACTGTATTTACTTAATCATAAATATAATACCTTCAGTGTAATACATTTAATACGTAAAGGATACCTTGACCTCAGCTGTATCAGGCCAAGCTAATGAATTTGGCCAGCTTGGAAAGAGTGATCAAAAGAAAGGGTAAGCTAGCAATACTCTCTTCTCTTTTATCAGCTTTCTCTGCTACTGGAGCAAAATAAGTCGTTTTTTTTAATTGACGTGTCCAATAACTTATCTTACCTGACGATAAGTTAACCAAGTGGGCTAACGCTAATGTTTCTGCTAACATTACAACCTCGCATCTACTGAAGTAAGTGTTAGCATTAGATGTATGCAAGTCCGTCACACGAAGGAAAAGAATATGTATAAGCGGACACATAGTTTATATTGTGTTCATGTAATTTGACAAGCTAACTACTTAAATGAATGAACGGCTTCTAACTAGCGTGTTAGCATCTTCTCTGCTGCAGTGCCAGGAAAGAACGCTAATTAGCTTTAGCAAGAAGCTAGGCTACCTAGCTGAGTACACCTCCAAAAGTAGCAAACAGAGCCATAGTACACAGAGAGAAAAGCTTCATTTTATATTGCTGTGGTGAGAAAACAATTGCTTTTCTGTTAAGGTTAAAGCCACCCTGCCAAATTACTAACTCTTCTCTTACCTTTCAGTTTGTCACGCTGCTGTAGGAAGGTCAACACAGCCGCTGCTGCTAAACGTCAAAGTCGTGGGACGGGACGCTTCTTCTATGCTCAGCTGAGTAATACTTCATTCACGTTTTGCTAAGCAGCGCCACCTAATGGAGGTAAACGATTGAATCATTTGATAGCCGACTAACCATCTCTTGGCTCCACCTTGAGGACTTAATCATAAATGCTGAACACTGTTATCTTTTCTCCCCTTTTTGTTTTTATGTGAAAACTAAACATTCATGACAAGTCTAGATACACAATTAATCAGTAAAGATATATTCAATGCAGTCAATTGACCCTGTAGATGATGTGTAATGTTATAACTTAACATTAAGTTAAATCTTTGTTTATAAGTCTCAGAATGAAATGTGATCTGATGTCTTATTTTTAGTGAGGCACATCAGTACCGTGTTTTTAGATAAACAATAAACTGATCACTGAAATATATTATAATTATTCTGGTGGCACACTCGACCCTTATTAAGTCAAAATAGCCAAACACACATTGACATGTCAGGGGGCACTTAGTTTGTTGACTGTCACATATTAAAGCTGGTACCAGTTTCCTTTAATTGTTGCCTTTACAAAAAGTCAGTGGACATAGATTACAATAAGCCTTTAGTGTGAAAACCCCTTGCCTCATTTTCAATTTCAGTTGCATACTGTTATCAATTTGCCTGCTTTTAGCTCTATTCTATGTTACATATTTGTAGACTTTCCAGGGGAAATTATTATTTCATACCCTATTCTGCTTTTATACAGTATCTTGTTCTGCCACTGGCATAACAGAGGTGGTGATTGTGGTGAGAGTGCAGCTGCTACGTGGCACAAAGACTGTCCACAAGCTCAGACTATGATCTGCTCACCATAGTGAGACAACAAATAAAACACTGGCACTACTCTCAAGGGTAAAAACGGCATTGTGCAACAATCTCTACTGTTAATGCAGTTACTGTACTGCACTGTTTCTGTCTTTGGGTGAAATGAATAAATAATATTAAGAAAAGAGATATTCTAGAGTCTGAATTTAATTTTAAATATTTAAAACACTTGATCCCACCTGATTTCTTTGAACTGTCATGAATTAACAGATTGCTGTGACTCAATATGAAACCTAGTGTGAAAAGTAAAAGCAGAATTAATTATTTATCACACTGGAGAGTTGTTCTGGAATTACCCCTAAAATGAAACTGAAACAATTCCACAATAATGCGCCAAATTGAGGGTCTTCCCAGTGTCCTGGTTTCCGTATCTTTATCGCAGTAGTATACAAGAAAATCAAGGAAAAGAGGAACAGATAATATATGTAAGTAGAGATATTTGTTGTGTCTTTGTTTCCTGAAATAGCAGAAACAAGCTCTGCCTTTGCTACCAAAGCAGTCAACTTTAGGATTTGACAGGATATGATTACTTTCTAGGCAAAGGGTACTAAGTTTTTACGTGAGCCTGCAGGAGTGATTTGGCAGGCCAGCAGTGAGCGTGGGCGGGACTTTCCACTCTTTTTTGTCCTCACACTCTGATAGGCAAGAGGCACCTTGTTTCATTTATGAGCACCTAAAGGCCAAGTCCTATTTGAAGCCACTCAACACAGTGGATCAACACAGAGTTGTGCCAATATGAAAGGACACAGCTGAGGAGATTTGCTCTACACCGTTCACACTCCACTGCGTTCTTCATTGTAATATGTGCTACAGTAGCTGTCTGTGGTGACTACAGCCCTGCTACAGGTATGTTGATTTGACTATGGACATTATAGATAGTGTGCTGCAGGCTCTTTCCATACAGCACTATCATTCCTCTTCCTTGAGCTTCTTGTTTGAGTGTTTGCATGTGTGTACTTGCTTCTGTGCTGTGGTAATGTAAGGGTGTGGATAAGTGTTTTCTTAATGTGAGTAATCAGACAGCGGAGGCAGCTGACACAAATGTTGCACTGCAGCATTTACTTTTGGACTTTGGGAGTTGTGGATTTGTCTTCAGTAGATGATTGAGTAATCCATGTCTCCTGAACCTTTCTGAGGTGGATTTCGTGCTGTGGTTGGAGACCGCATGGCTTCAGGTGGTGCAGAGGAAGACGATGGAGGCATTCCATTGGACATTGACAACGTGCACATGCTCCTCCAAGGTCAGTCTATTCCTGTATTTTTGTAGATGTTGTGACATGTGATCTGCTGGAGTGGAGAATAACAGTGGTGACCAACTATCTGGGAGCAACTACTTATGTAATGAAATGTTTCTGGAAAATAGAAGGAAATAAGTGTGTGTCTTTTGGAGATTCTATTTTCATATATTTTGCAACACTCTTAAATTACTTATAAATGTGGATGAATTCTGGATTTAAAGAAGTGGCTAAACAAAATTAAAAAGAAAGCGACACAGACGTATAACACCCCGACCTACAAATCACATTCTCCAGACGTAATGTTTGTTTGGTACAAGACCCAACAAAAATCACATCATCATCATTTTTATATTTTTTTCAGTGTAAATGAAATGCAAAACTGAAATCGCAATCGCATATTACAATCTCAATATCTGGCAAAATAGTTGCAATATGACTTTTATTTTTTTTGCATATCGTGCAGCCCTACTCATATCATAATTATAAACTCTAAAGTAGAACCAGTGTTTTTATAAATGCTTGCATGATATCAATCTTTTCGTATCACATTGCTTATTTCAATTCTCCTTTTTAGTTTCAAATAGTTTCCGTCTTTCATGTTCAGTCATAAAATATGTTTTTCTTGAGGAAACATTAATGAATTTTGCAATTCAGTGCTTCATGTTGAAATGTCAACACCATCTTGTGTGCGTGTGACTCTTTCTTTTAGCAAGTAATTTAGTTAACTGCTCTTTAATTACATGAGTAATCCCATGAATTGTTCTCTGACTTTGATCGTAAAACAAAATGCTCTTGTCATTTAGCACGGCATACTGAACTGTAAATGTGTAATCATGACTCTAATTGGAGAAAAACTTTGAGTCATGACATTAATCGATCTGGAAAATGTTTAATCATTTTAACATGATGATGCTCTCAATTTCATGATCTCAAATTATCAGCTTTGAGCAAATGTTGTGTTTACGAAAATTTACAGCCCATTTAATTCAGTGTTGAACATCTGTAAATGATGCACATATTAAGATGGAATAAATCTTGCCTGTATGTTCTGAAAATATTTAATAGATAAACATCAGAAGTTCATTCATCAGTGTCCAGTACCAGTCGCGTGCTTCCACATTTTTTGAAAAGAAGGATTGCGCTGTGCAGCATCAGGGAATATCTGACATAAGCAGTTTTGACATTGCACTAAAAAAAACAAAAAAACATTTGGTATGAGGGTAAAAGTAATTCACATGCTAACTTAAGATATCATTGATATTAAGCCACTCATACAAACCTACTTTCATAACATTAAATCATCTTCTTGTTAATGTTTGTTGAACTCTTCGTATGTTATACAAAAGCTCCATGATTGTAATTTGACCTGAGAAAACACATTTGACTGATGTCATCTGGATACTAGCCTGAGAGACTCTTCCTGCCGGTTGCACGGGGTACGCCAGGTGAACTGGGTGGAGTCGAGTGATTAAAATACTCAGGAGTTTCCTGTCTTTGCAGGCTCTTATACAAACAGAAGAGTCAGTGAGTCAGATTCGTGTCCTAATCTGTTATCAGCACGTGAACCTGAAAGTGACTGTGTGCTTTACTGACTGCCTCAGACAAAACACCAGGTTCCTGAACTAACTACAGACTGAATCATGAGTAGTCTTGTTTATAATCATGGAAATGTCTGGTCTGCAGGAGACTTGGATGTATAATTTTGCAGTTCATTCTTAATGGAGTAATGATGATATTTGTAATGAAATTATACAGTTATTTCCCTTGTCAACATGCTCTTCCAAGCCAGTTTCCAAAACCCTGTCTTACAACTGTCATGTCCATAGGACTTTAACATGGAAACCTTTCTATTGTTATACATAGTAAAAGGTTCGTGTTTTGTCAATAGAGGCTTAGGATCTGGCCTGGTACCTCACAAGATCCACGTACGCCCAAACCCCTCACTGTGTGTGTGTCTGGGAGTTCATCATGGCTGTGACTGTGTCTCTGTGTATATTTGCTGTGTGTGTGAGTGTGTGTGAGTGTGTGAGAGAGAGAGAGCCTCAGTATCTATGTCTGTCAGTGTCTTGGAAGCCATCCCATCGCCAGATCGCAGCCTTACTTCAGCTTAAAGAGGAAACCTTTCACCCCAGGGGCAAAAGGAGACGTTTATGTAGTTTAAGTGGACGGTCTCTTTAGCTGTTATACATGGGTCTGATGACTATTGGTTATAAGAATGGCGAGTGGAAAGGTCCTTCAGTTCTCTGATGTTGGTGAGTAGCTCTGACCTCGCTGCAGCTCAAATCTGTGTCTCTGTGGCTGTTTTGGAAATTTTTGGATTATTATGGACTTTACAGCAGCGTGTTCCGCACAGAGGAAGTCAAGGAAAACACAGGTTGTTTGTGAGGAATGTAGTGTCATGCATTTGTATTTGAATTAGTGAAACAACAGTTTTAGGTTTAATGCTCTGCCAGTTTTCTGTAATGGACAAGTGGAACTTTTGTATAAATCAATCTGCTTGATTGTTTGCATTTCTTTTTTTTTTGTAACAAAAACAAACACAGGCCTCTAAGACTGCAACATATGTCATTATGGTTAAATATGTTTTATTCTAACTTCTTCACTGTTTCTCGAGAGGACTGGGACATCGCAGGGATGCACTTCATTAATTTCTTACTGTGTGTGGTGCTGTCAAACACAAGCTTCCAAAATTCAACAGGAATGATCAATTTTTAATTCATATTCATGTTTTTCTTTAAATTGCAGCAACATATTTTGATGTCTACTACATCATTACTGTTATAATGACAAAAATGTAAATGCATCTTGTCCTGTATGTGTGTAGATGACAGTTTCTCTCTGTGTTTGCCAAACAGTGGAGCATGAACAGATTCAGAAAAGAACTTTCACCAACTGGATAAATGCTCAACTCGCCAAGGTGAGTTGGGACAGCATGTTTGTGTGTGATGCTCATAGAATGAATGACCATGAAATTTAATGCATTTGGGAATGGAAACAAGATACTACCTCATCTCACCTCATTTCAGAGACAGATCATATAAATAAGTCTATACATTTGTAAAGATATAACAGATCCTGGAGCAGTGGTAATGCCTTGAACACAAAGTTGATCTCTTTCATGGTTGTCAAAGCATTTTTTAAATATTCTTCATGACAATTGGAGTTTATTAAAGTAGAGATGTGCAGGATAAATAATGCAGTAAGGAACTGATGAGAACAAAGTTTCAAGACTACAGGTGTGTGTGCAGGTATGTGCTATTTGCAGCCTCAGTTCACACTTAAGAAGGAAGCTGTCTTTTGGCTGTATTCCATGGCTTCATTTTTCCTATTATTTGAAATAGTCTACCTGTTGGTGTTTTATTTTCATGTAAGTCTGAGTAAAGTTAGTGTTCCAAATAGTCAAAAATGTTTCTTTAATGTTGGCGAAGAGATCAAAAGTGCTGCTTTTAAAATAGTTTGATATTTTAGCACCCAGTTTAGTAATATCTGGCGGCAGATGAACATCTCTGAGACCCCAGAGAGTGCTGAAAAGTGGCGTGATGTCATTCTGTGGTTTGGCTGTAAATGATATGAAGCGAGCTGCAGCGTGTAACGTGCTGACTCACTGGTCAGACAGCGAGGGGCAGTGAAGCGGCTCGTCCCGGATCTCCATGGAAAGAGACCTTGAGCTGCTTGTGACATTCGGCTGGAGTATAAATAGAGCTTCAGTGGAGCAGAGCTGCACGAAATCTGAACCCCGGCACCTCTTCATAACTTCATGTCCATATGACTGCACTCTGACGCCAAAATCACTCGTTCATAACTTTCCATCTGTTACGCCAATCTGAGTTCGCTTACAATCCCCAACAGAAGACAATGTTTTTGGTGCTAAATGTAGCATTTTAAAAAGTATGTCATTGTCCATTAAATGTTTGTATACAGTGTTTTCATAATCACAATAAAAGCATAAGATCAGGTCGAGTTGACTGAAAACCTCTATATTACACAAGTTTCCACTTTGGTTTACTAAAGGGTAAACATTTCAGAAATGTTGCTATCAGCCTTTTACTCATTTTAACATATGACCCGAGGAAGCCCCGAACAACTTCCTGTTTTGTATAAAAATGAGGCTGCAAATTTCCATCCTAATGTGACCCAGGATTATTTATATAACCCTGTGTAATTTGTTCTGTGTTTGGTATTTTTACTGTGTCCCAAATGATTGTGGTGTGATTGATTACGTGTTATTGGACGTAGCACATGTTGTGGGTGGATGCTCTCATGGAAAAAGAAAAAAGAAAAAGATTTTATTGTATTTTTAAACATGCAGCATTGGGCTGCATGTAAAAAAATCAGCCCTCCTGCTTCTCACCTGTCAATTTACCTGCGCACTTCACTCCAGCAATTGCTGTCTCGCCGTTACGCAATGTAGCTACACACCAAGCGAGGAAGTCCTTCTCAAGTTAATATTTGTCTATTTTTATACCTCTTTGTCTCACTCACTAGTTTGGTTTTGTGCACACTTATACTGCCAAACAATGCAGTTGCAGGCGATTGATATTTCTAAGATGCACGGCTGTTCATGCAGAGGACTGCTCTGATCTCTACTGCTGTTTCCAGGGATCTAAAAATCACTGTTCACAGACTGGTGTTGAATTAACTGGTAAAATCAGTGGATTTCACATGAGCTCTGCCACTCCTTTTATTTTGGTGAATTGTGTGGCTGAGTTTTAATCAGTCAGAGTGAATTATCTGCATTGTTACAGAGATGCCCCCCATCATTTGTGTCGGACCTGTTTTCTGACCTCAAAGATGGGTCACGGCTGCTTGACCTGTTGGAGGTGATGAGTGGTCAGTCTATGGTGAGTTACTCCAATGTGCTTCTGATATCAGAGAGTTATGTATTGGCTTGGGAAAAAAACATGCTGTATTAATGAATATTATTACCACAATAAGCTGATGTTGTCATTTTAATCTTCATAGAAAAGACAAAGGGGACATGGGGTTTTCCAGCAGAGGGCCAACATTGAGACAGCACTAAGCTTCCTTAAGAAAAAATCTGTAAGATTTCACACATACAAAAACGTATCATCTGAACCTGTGGTGTATTCTATTGTTAACATCTGTTGTGGTTGGTTGGTGTAGATCAAGTTGGTGAACATAAACATCCCAGATATCATAGATGGACGGCCCTCCATCGTCCTCGGCCTTGTATGGACCATCATTCTCCGCTGTCACGTGAGTACTAATAGTTAAAGTAAACTCTACTGCAGCTACTGCGAACAGAAGAGAAACAGAAGAAGAAACGGAAGAAACAGTGTTTTGTTAAGCATCATTCATTCTTAAAAAAAATCTTGATGAGCAATATATTGTTTCAGATTGAGGAGCTGGCCAGCGCTCTCTCCTTCAGCTCTCGTCATTCCTCCCTCGACTCTCTGGCCAGCCTGGACTCCTGGTCTGGCAGCCCCGTCCCATCTAGTCCAGTCCCTGCAGGCCGGACATCTCCCCTCCACAGACGCTTCAAAATATCTGCCAAGAGGGCCCTGCTCATGTGGGTCAGGGACCAATGCCAAAGGTGGGTTTTTAAGCATAAACTTAAATTTTAAAAAACAGGGTACAAGTCTCATTTTTTCTGTTTAATGTTCTTATTTTCATCGTCTGTCTGACTTTCTGTCTCCAGGGTTGGTACCTCTATCAGCGTGAAGGACTTTAAGTCGAGCTGGAGAAGTGGAGAGGCCTTCTTGGTCATCCTTTCTTCTCTCAGACCACAGCTGGTTGATCTGTCACTGGCTCAGTCCAGAAGCAACCAGGAGAACCTGGAGGAAGCTTTTCACCTCGCCGAGAGGGAGCTCCACATCCCCCGCCTGCTGGAGCCGCAGGGTGAGGCTGATGAGTCTTTACATGCAGTTTCTTATAATCCTGGCTAAGCAATTATAAGCAATTTACTGAGAGAGAGTAAACGTGTTTCAGTGTACAGTGTCATATTATCTTGAGCAGCCAAACTAAAACTGGTTTTACTCCATATCATTTGAGACGCCATCTTTCATAATTAGTGGAGGCGAGTCTCTGCCACGCTGAAAGCCTTTTCTTTTACCTCAGACGTTGATGTTAAAGACCCTGAAGAGAAGTCCATTATGACATATGTGGCCCAGTTTCTACAGTACTCCGACATGCCAACACCTGACGACCATCTGCAGGTTTGTAATCACAGTGTCACATTCACATTAATTTCTTGGATGCTTAGTGTAACGTTTCACACCGCAAAATGCACAGTGTGAATTAAACTGCAAGTTTAGTATTACTGTTCCAGTTGGATGATTAACTTTTTTTGCTCTTTTGGCCCCTGCTGCCTTTATTTCCTGCTTGATCTTTGAACCCACAGTCACCTGCATGAAACTCAGGGGTGTTAACTGCTTCCCTGTTACTTTGATCTCTCTTTTTTCATGCTCTCTTCTGGTGGCGGTGCTGGTGTAGCTGTTCCCTCTGGATCAGCCCTCCTGCTTCTCACCTGTCAATTTACCTGCACACTTCACTCCAGCAATTGCTGTCTCGCCGTTACGCCAGGTAGCTACACACCAAGCAAGGAAGTCCTTCTCAAGTTAATATTTGTCTATTTTTATACCTCGTTGCACACTTTTACTACCAAACAATGCAGTTGCATGCGATTGATATCTATAAGATACACGGCTGTTCCTGCAGAGGACTTCTCTGATCTCTACACTTGAAAACCAGTTTTCCGCTGTCTGTGCAAGTTCTCATTCGTCCAGGTCATTGTTATCTCTTTCTCAAATTAAATCGAAGGCAACTGGACTTATATTTGTCTGTGGAAGACGTTTCGCCTCTTATTTCTAGTTTTCCGCTGCAGTTTCCAGGGGTCTAAAAATCACTGTTCTAACAGATCATAGTTGAGGTTAACTGTTAGGTCTGTATATGACACATACTTCATGTATGGTTGTGCAACTCTTAACACTGTCATTCAACTCTTATAAGCCCTGAACAACTTCCTGTTTTGTATAAAATGATGCTGCCAATTTCCATCCTAATATGACACCGTGACCCAGGATTATTTATAGAACCCCGTGTAATTTGTTGCCTGTTTGATTACGTGTTATTGGATGAAGCACATTTGACATCATGTTTGGGTGGGTGCTCTCATGGAGAAATAAACAAAAACAAAAAAAACACAGCTTTAATGCTTTTGTAAACTGTGCTACTTCCTGTTTTGAGGTTTTAATTTAAATGAATGAGAACAGATATTGTGCATTTGCCTAGATCTGCTGGGAGAGAAGAGATGCAGTAGATTTTAAGAGTCAGTACTGAGTGACCCCTACTTTATGCATCTACACACAGACTGGTGTTGAATTAACTGGTAAAATCAGTGGATTTCACATGAGCTTTGAACTCTTACAGCATCCAAATGTAGCTGCTGACACTTTTGATTGGGAAAATTTAGGTATCTCCGAGCGAGCGAGCACAAGAGGCGACTTGCTGGCTGCAGCAGGCCTTTGAGGAGCTCTCTGAAGCACGAACGGCAACAGAGAATTCAGGCTACGCAGAAAAATATCGAGTAAGGCAAAGCACAAAAACCAAAAAGAAGAAAACAATCATTGGTGTGTAGTGTTTTGTAGTGTTGTAGAGCTGATTAGAGCTGTGTTTGGTTCACCAGGTGTTCCAGAGTCTCACTGGCTCCTTCATGGAGCAGAGGAGACCTGTAATGACCCTCCTCGCTACAATTAGACGCTGCCCTGAGCTGAGTCGAGAGCAGCAAGCTCTCAGGGCAGCATGGGATCAACTGGAGGAGGAGGTGAGGAAACACTTGCTCCTGAGAGTGCTTTTAGAAAACGCCTCTTCCTTATTCACTTCCTCTGTCTCTCTCCAGATGAGTGAGAAATGCTTACAGAGCATCATCAGGCAACATGACAATTACCAGAATTTGTACTTATACCAGGTTGTTGTGGATGGATGTGCGTGTGTGTGTGTGTTTCTTCAGCTGCAGAGATGTAAAGCAGACCTGGACCTGAGTCTTCCTCCTTCTCTGGATTCGGTGGTGGTGTGGCTGCAGCGTGCGGAGGCGGCGTTAACAGAGGAGGGAGGGAGGGTGAAAGATCACGCAGGCGCAGCTAAAGAAGCAAGAGCTCAGCAAGACACCCTAAAGGTTATTTTTTTATTTTGAAACCACAGGAAAATTTTGATCTTTCCTGTTTTCAATAAACAAAAATGTACAATTTTTTTGTTACTAAACTCTGAAACAATATATAGATTATACAAGAATGAGGTAGACGTATTATGAGTAGGCAGCATAACAATATCTTACAACTGCTTGAAACTTCTCATTATCTACTTTATGTTCTTATAATATTGTTTTCTGGTTTTCTTTAGAATATAATTAAGGAGATGAGCCACCATGTCCAAATCCTCGACAACTATGACAACACGGATGACTCTGGAAACGTCATAGTGCCCCTTGAAAAGTTTGAGGAGATAAAAAGACGGTACAAATCTTAGACATCTAAAATTAAAATGATTCACGGTAGCTTCTTTTGTACCAATAACCTCAATGGACAATGTGTCAATGCTTTCTTTTTTTTATTATTTGAAAACAGTGTAACGCATATCAGAGTCACAGCTAAATATCAAGGGATCAAGTTGGAATACCAGGAACATCGTCTCACCGTGCTGGACCTCCTGAACCGCATCAATGCTAAGATCCAGACCTGGAAAAGTCCATACAGATCAAAGGAGGCTGTAGATGTGCTACTGCACGACTGGCATGTGAGTGCACATCTGAACGAAGAACAAGATTCACACCAGTTATGAGATACAGAACTGTTTTTCTGAATTAAAGTGAGCCAACAGTGAATTGAGTAAATTGGAGGTAGTATTTAAATAAAAATACTAACAGCCATTTATGAGCTACTTTTCTATGGATTTAGGGAAAATATTAGACTCTTGGCTTTACTCTAACTGGAATTTGTTAACCCCCCCTACCTCATCTTATAAAATATGCCTCCAGAAATCCAGCTAAAGCAATGACTTTTGTTGGTTTGTTGTGTAGGAGACAGTGGAGCGGCAAAGCATGCTTTTGATTCTGATGGACACTCTCCAAAACCTGAAGGAGAAGGCAAACGCTTACACCAGCAAAGCAGCACTAGGTATGAGCTAAATGTCAGTCTATGATAAGCACGAAATCCTAGCTTAATCTTTGCTAGGTCATGAACTCTGTAGATTATGAGTTTCTTGAAGATTTACCTTTTTTAAAAAAAAGGTAAGAACTGACTTCCACTCACTCGTCACTCCCCAGGTGAAGATTCCCAGCGTGTTAATCGTCAGGTGAAGGAAGCGGAAAACGAAGCTGAGTCGGTCTCACAGGCTGTGCCAGCTGTGAAAGGGATGATGGAGAGAGTGGTGTCTGCGTGGGAGACTTACAACAAGTGCCTCACCTCTCTACAGACATGGCTCACACAAAACACACAGTCTCCTGCTGCAGGGACACAGGTAATAATATGTATGACTCTCACTGTAAAGGCCACTGTTTATAATGAAGCTGCCTGGCTGTAAAAAAAAAACAACACAAAAAAACAACTGTTTTATCTGCTGTTTTGGTTACAGCAGGAAATGAGTGAGTGGACGTCATGTCAAGCTAAGTTAAACGAGGTGGGGAATCTGCTTATTGAAGTGACAGAAACTTCAACCAGCCGCACTCTGGCCGAACAACTCAGCAAGGTCAACATGCAGTGGGCTGAGTGTGTGAAGAGGACAAAATTTGTAAGTTCGCAAGTTCTCATTCTTCTCTCTACAGAGACTTCAAGAAGGTTACGATCTAATGAATACGAAGGATTTTAAATGTTCATTGTTTACTGAATTCATCTGAAACAGTTAATACCAAGACCTATTTAAATAGTGTTGTAGTTTTTAATTTGATGAAGGTTACGCACTAAACAGACATTGGGATAAGAGAACGAACATGCAGACATCAGTATCAGCATGTCGTTTCTTAGGAAGTGTCATCGGAGCCCAGTGTCGGTCCCCCAGGTCTTCAAATGGTGCATTCACTGACCCAGGAGGCCAGCTGGCTACTGAGACAACCACTGGACGTGGCTTCTGTCCCACTGAAGGCTAACAGACAGAAACTACAGGTTGGCAAACTTACACATTAACAAATGGATGGGTAGATAAATACAGGAAGATTAAAATCATTCTACTTACTATGTGTCCCCCTTTTTTTTTTTTTTTTTTTTAAATCAGCTGCTGAGTAAAAAGATGGCAGAAGTGGATATGTCATCTCTCAGTTCATCCCCAGACTTTCAAACAAGCCACAAAGAGAACCTCCAGCAAACTCTCCCGCAGGTATTCTCCTGTAAAAACTCTGACTCACCGTGATGCAGGTCAACAGGCTTCATTCTTTCTTCCATTTTCTGACTAAACCCGTTCTGAAGCTAAGCTTTATCAAACCAACACCCAGGCAACATTCTGTAAAGACCAGAAAGAAACACTGAGCTTATTACTGACATTATCCTGTGCCCATTGTCCACTCTCCCGAGTTGTAGTATGGCAAACTGAGGATAGCGGCTTACTTGTGTATATGTGACAGGTGCTGTCTGAAGCAGAGAGGACCTGCGGGGAGCTGCAGCGGGCTGCATCCAGGCTAGAGGGCCGTCTGGCAGAGCTGGACCACTGGAGCACAGATGCGCTGGACTGTTACCAGAACCTAAAGGATAAAGAGCACAGAGGGCGCTCTGCACTGGACTCTACAGCCAAAGTCAGCAAACCAAAACTTCATGCTCCTTCTAATTAGGCTTTTTTGTTGTTGTTTTATTTAATGTTAACATGATCATAAAAGATCCACATTGTTTAGATGCAGCAGCATTACAATTCATTAATGATTGTCACTTGCAAATTGCGAGTCCTGCACGGCCATTTATGAATCTAAAGTAAAAGTAAAGGTCAGAATTGACAAGAGTAAATGATCAAATGTCATGTTGCAAATTCCAGCTCGCTTATTGCAAATTTCTTGGAGCAGAGGCAGATTTTAAAATGAATGTTTATGATTCCTATTTTTCCACTCTCAGTTTCCATGTTCGGTCTTAAGTGCTCATTGTTGTGGTGCTTTTACTTTCTGTTTATCAGTGAGGGGTAAAAGGTGTGGGTTCTAAAGAGGTGTGACACCTTTTCCCTTGAAATTTGCCCCTTAAAATACAACAAACAATAAAATACAAATAACCCAATACCGGTCTTATAATCCTTTCTAGGTGCTGATCTCTCGGGGCTCGCAGCTAGAGAACCAGGTTGTAACTGAGGGACGGGATCTGCAGGACTTTGTCGCACGAGTACAGAAAACCTCTCCTCTGCAGCACCTCAGTACCTCTGGGATGCAGGACAGGATCTCAGAGGCAGTCTCTCACGGCCAGGTGAGTTAAACTAATGTATAGTGACTTTTTTCAATTCCTCCACAGTTCCTCATATTCATGTGATTTGTATATTTTCCATTTTTAGGAGATTCTTGGACTGTTTAGTTCCCTTGGGTTTAAGGGGAATGTGGGTGAACCAGTCCATCAGACCCAGAGACAGCCAGAGACGGGGTTCCTTGTTGTGGCCAGAGCCAAACATGTAGACCAGACTGGGAATGTTAAGCTGCAAACCCAGGACCCAAATCAGCTCTCACCTCAGATTCCATCTCATATGCCTCAACAAAGGACAAGAGAGCTCCAGGATAAAACAACCATTGTTATACCCCATGTCAAAATCCAAATGCTGCCTCAGCCTCTGAAGGAACCAGTACCTCATTTTCACTCTTCTCTTTCTCAAAGTGTAAAAGAAGCTGAACCTCAGTCCATGGTGCAGCCTCAGTCATTTGCTCAAGCTTCAAGTCCCAGTCAAAATGATCAACCTTCACCATCTTCAACCCAAACTGCTGCTGGACCAATATCTCAGAAAAGTCTGGTTCTGGTTCTGTCTAAACACATCACAAGTCCAGTAACAGAGGGACACGGAAGCTCACCTCCCTCACAAACTCACAAATCCAAATCCAGAATAAGAGGCCAACAAAACACTTTACAGGTTGATAAAACATCTCCACTGCCACCCGTCGTGGTCCGCAGTGAAGTTCATTCTAAAGCCCAGTCAATGGCAAGAAGCAGGCTGGAGAAGGCCAGAGTTCATCTGCACGGACGCATCCAGCAAGCCATCAAGTTATTTGGTGGCAGAGAGATTTCAGAGTCACAGGCCAAGAAGAAGCAGGTACGGTTTCCAACATTAAAGGATAGGAGGGGCATCACTAAAACTAACTGAGATTTACAAACTGTAAATCAAAGTAAAAGCTCTGACAGTTCATTCATTGTTCATGTCTTCAACACTCAATTCGTATATTAGTATCTTTACTTTCAGCATCATTCACTGGAAATACATTTTTTCACTTGATAAGTGAGAGACTTCTCATAGAGACTTTAAAGCCAGCTTTCTACTTATTTGTTGCTTATTAAAACAGAAGCTTGGCTATGTTTAAGACCTGCTTTAAAACAGCCAGACCCCACAAATCCCAAATTTAATTTCAGAATTAGGACACATTCTTCTAAGGTCTGTGGTGTTTCGCTTTGTGTTGCTACCGGTTTTGTTTGGAGCGTGTTTGTCTAGCTGTGTGTCTATCTGTGCAGCGGGCTTTAAAGATTCTGCAGCCTGTCATCCTCGACGAGTTCCTGGATGCAGTGGAAGGTTACGGGGCCTTCTGCTCCGGGCCCCAGCTCCAGGACTTGATGCTCCTCTCTGACTCAGTCAGAAAGCAGTGGGAGGTATGACAGAGACTCTGTAAAAGACTAATGTGCCCACGAGCAAAGGTTTTACTGAGTTTTGAAACCTATTCAAAAAAATACACCTAACGCTTTCTTTGTTCTTACTAATTCTACTAAGTGGAGCTTAATAGAAATTGATTTGGGTTAGCGATGTCTCCCATTGATTATGTTATAATGAGGTGATTTTAATTCAGTAGAAAAAATATTTTTATGTTTTTTTTTTTTTTAACACTTTTACTTTTTGTGTTGTTCCAGATTAATCTAATATTTTACAGACTATTAAATCATAACAATTTAACATAACTAATATTTGACCTAAAATAAAGTTTCTGCCTGTTTGTGTCACACTCAGGACGTACGCAGAGAAATGGCTGCCTTTGTTCCCATGTTCTGGTCTCAGCTCAGAGAAGGAAAGCAGCCATTTTCTGTTGTGCAAAGTCCAACTCATACTAACGCTCTCAGAGAAGCTTCTGACCAGACTGACCTTGACTCTTTGCAGCAGCAACAACAGGTACTTTGCGTAACCCCGTAACATGGCATTAACACCCGACTGCACTTTGTGGCAAACTGTCTGATTCAGGCCAGGTAGCTAAAAAAATACTAGAGTACTCAGGTGGTTTCACATTACCTGCTCCCACAGGCCGCCATTGACGGAGCTGCGTCTGCTGAGCAGCGGGATGAATCGCTCCGAGAGCTGTGTGAGACAGTGGCACCAGGTGAATCATCCTGCCTGGCGACAGAGCAGCTGAACAAGTCAGACGAAGCACAGGACAAACAAACCAGTGACGCGGTTCTCCCAGCACACAGGTAAGGCAATGCTTTTCACAAAGCTATCTTAAAATCTCATGTGTATTTTTTGGTCGTGCTAAAGTGGCAAGTAGAACGTCAGAGTTAAGTTTAAACAAATTAAAATTTGGACTGAAATAAAACAAATTATTGTTGCATTAGAAATTTTCATTTAATTAATATTCAATGTACAGTATAAACTGCATCATTTAATTGAAGCAGTTGTCACTCTGTAATCCTTCAAATCTATTAATCTTAATGAGATGCCCGTTGCTCTGGTTCTAACTGAATGGGCCTGACCTCCTCCTGTTGAACATTTCTTAACCCAGCAGGGGACGGCAGCCCGGGGGAAACACCCCGCTGGGAGCGACTGGCGTGTCGGCAGAAACACACCCGAGCAGCGGTCTGCGACAGACACCGAGCGCGGACAGCCAACAACAAGACCTCTCACCTGCGGCGGGCTCAGTGCCACTTCATGGTGATATCCTGCCACTGCGATCTCAGGATGTCCCAACAGGAAGAGAAGAGCAACTGGCACAACAGAGAGGCTCTGGGTCGGGGAAAATTAAGAAGTCTTCACTTCGAGCCCAAGAACAGCGACTGAAGGCTCGACTGCTGAACATCACAGAGAGCAACCAGCAAGCCCAAACTCATATACAGGTATGATCAGATCACATGACTGCTTTTCTCATCTGCAAGTATCTTGGTACTTTGTTATCTCCAAGTTGCATTTTTGAAAATCATGTAATATGAAGTAAAAGTAATTTGAAAGAGCTTCTTAAATGGACAGTATGTGGTCAGGGTGGACGTGGTGTCAGTGATCACTGACTAGTCCAGTTTTTTTGTTTCTAACACTCACTGACTGTGATTTAGAAGATGTTTAATTTCATGCTTTAAGGTTTAAATCCTAATTCCTCTGTGTAAACATAACAAGAATGTTTTGTTGTTGTTGTTTTTTTTAACAGTAGTTTGAATTTTAATCGAACAGTTAATGTATGTGACCTGCCACACTTTTCTGTGTTGAAACCAAACTATAAAACACTTGACATGAATTATTTGCTTCTCAGAAAGGAGGAGAAAGCTTCACAGTTATAACTTGGATGCAGCCTATTTATCTTAAACCCTAGAAATGTATGTTTCTCCACATTTTGAAAAAAAAGGAGATGTGAGTTATGAGGTTGTCCAGGTTTCAAGCTCCTGTCTTTGATGTCTACCTGCAAGCCAGAGCTTCATTAGAATAAATGTGTTTTCCATTTTACCTAAAACGTTTGCTTATGCAGCTTTGAATTTTATATGAAGCAGGTTTTCATAACACTTTATTTGTACCCGAGGGGCAATTTGCAGAGGCATGCTTTTTTGTTACCTTACCAGTAAACCAATAACGCTAAATACTATGTTGTGACTATAAACCAAATTATATTGGAATGTGGTTGCTGCACATGTTAATTAGCTTTAAATGAATCCTATTTACTTTATACATTCAGTTTAAAGTCGCCTCTCCTCTTCAGCAGTTTCATTGGCTGTGAGTGACACTTAGAAGCCACAGCACCAGCTGTAGGGCACTAATCCTCAGTAATTGGGTTGGCCGGCCGCTCCATCTTTTCCTCTGTTCTTCTGTCACTATGTAACTCTCCCATCTCCCAGGCGGTGGTCAGGGGTGACACTGTGGAGGCCAAGCAGGAGCCAGAGTGGACCGTCATCCCAGAGGCGGTCGCCCCACCACAGGAGGAGCACCCTTCTGAACAGGAAGTACTAGAAAGGTAAACTTTACAGCAGGTTTCTGCTTTTTTTTAAGGAACTGGCAGCATGTGAAATAAAGTTTCAGCTAACAGAGGAACCAACTCTAAAATTTAAATATATTTGGTTGCATTAAAGTCCTCTGGATAGGCAGCATCTTCTGATTGTGACGCTTTTATACATATTTTTTTCATGCAATATTTACAATTCAGCATCAATTTACTTTATGTCACTGCCTGTCTGACCTGATTCATCTCATTTAAACTGCCAACCCCTTTTCAGTTTAATAAAATAATAATAAAATGAACTTCGTATCACAGATTTCGCAGCAGGCTCTGTTCCCATGTATCTTTCAGTCTCTCGATGTTAACAATGTGTAAATCTTTCACTGTAGGTACAGGAAGGCCTGCTTGGTATTTAAGTCTCAACTCAAGAAGAATGAGCAACATTTGCTGGAGTTTATCCCAGAGCAAGTCACCATCTCTACTCTGCACAACCAAAGGAAACAACTACAGGCAAGTGGAAGCATCACCTATGTTACTTCATCCCCTTTTGCAGTGCATTTTACAATTTATACCAATCTGGCCTCGACACTGAGGAAGGGCTCAGACCGAAAAGCTCATGCGTTAAATAACATTTTACACGTAAGTCACAGTGTGCAGATTTCTCAGTTCATCTTTGTAAATATGTGTCTTCTCAACAGACTTTAAAACAGGTGACAGAGACACTATGGTTTAAGTTTGAGCTCCAGTATGCCCACCTATCCCATTCCCCCCATCTGATGACCAGAGAAGACCGGAGTGAAGTGGAAAGAGACTGGGAGCAGCTGAGTCAGGAGTGGAGAGGCCAACAGATCTGCCTACAGAACAGGTACAGTGCAGCTCTCAGACTGAATTAAAAGTGTTGACTAATCTCTTTAAATGATGCACTTTTGCAACACTTCTCCTCGTTGGTGATCTTTCAAAAAAAAATAAAAAAAAGTTAATTTACCTGTAACAATCATAGGTGTTTTACCACAACTCACCATAACTAGGATTATTAGTTTCAGTCATGAACCACATCAGATATATTTCCAAACTCTGCAGAATATCATTTCCAAAGGACTGTAAATGTGAGATAAGATAAGTTTAAAGTTCCACGTCGACCTTGAAAACATTTAATTTTCAGGAGCTTTCAATCATATCGCATCATCTTCATCAGTGGATGGAGTTTGCTCAGTTGTCATGGAAACATTAAAAAGAAGTTAACATTCAGATTTTTTTTTCTTCTATCACTTCTCATCCTTGTTAATTCTTGACCTTGGAAACAAATATCTCACTTCAAAGTTCATTTAGTAGTTATTCTGGAGCTTTCAATCACATTACATGATCTTCATCAGCAGATACAATAAACATATTTTAGTACCATACCCAATAACAACTTATTCTAACAAGTAAAGTTGCTTTTACTTTGGACTGTGTCAGGATGACGTCTCTTGAGAACACGGCCGACCTGATGGAGTCTGCGGATGAGACGACGGCATTGATCACACAAAAACTTGACGGCATCATCCGACAGTCTATGGACATCTCCTCCCTCAACCTGACCGATCGTAGTCTGCAATCTGACTTAAAGGTACATCATCTTTGCTTTGTTCAAACAATTAGCACTTTAATTCTGGGAGTGAAATAGGCAAACATTGGTATTAATCCCTGATGTGTTACCCAGGAGATGGACGACAGGCTGCAGTCTGAAGTGAGAAAAATAACAAAACAAAGCAGTGAAGAGGAAAGACAACACCCAGAGGCCACATCCCTCCACCAGGCTCTCCACAACAGTGTCAGTCATCTCAAGCAGCTCAGACAGCAGCTGGAGAAGGTTCAGTCAGCTGCCCAGGCTGTGGATCACTTCCTGGCCACAGTGAGGGAAGTCAAGGCCGAGATCCCAGCCCTGCTGGCAAAGCAGGACGACAGCAGGCAGCAAAATGAGGCGGACTGGGAGCAGGAGAGGCGTTCCTGGCAGGCAGAGATGCAGCAGAGGTTGCAGACGGCTGCGGACCAATGTGAAAGTGTTGACAGCAATTTAAAGGCAGCGGGAATGACTCTGACCATGGATGGTGCAACTGCTACGTGCCAGGATGTGGTGACATCGTTGTCTGAGCACGTTGCGGACGTGGAGAAAAAGCTGATGAGAGCCAGGAAAAGGGAGAGCAAATATGGGATGAATCTAATGGGAACGGAGCAAATGCAGAGGAATGAAGAGTTGAATCCCACGGAGATGCGTCAGACGAAGACTGGGGATGATTCACCACAGCTGGAGGGAATACAGGAGCAGGAGCATCCCAGTCCAACTGGGGCAGAAGAGGAGTCAGGGTTGGAGGCCCAGAGGAGGAGGCTGGATGGAGAGAATGACAAAAAGGCCCAAAGAGAGGAAGAGCACAAGTCTCGAACATGGAGGTCTGAAGGGGATGGCAAGGTCCAGAGAAGAGGAAGCAGACAGATTAAGAAAGAGGGAGAGGAGAAGGAGAGCTTGGTCCAGAGGAGAGCTGCCCTGTTAGCAGCACTGAGGGAGATGAGGGGAGCAGCTGAGCATCTGGGGCTGCAGGAGCTCACCCTGCCCGCTCTGCAGCAGAGGTACAGCTCTGATCTGGATCAACAAATTACATTTTTTATTCATTGTAACCTCTCTATCGGAATATCAGATTGGTGAAGTTTACTACATCAAGATAATGAAGACTGTGTTAAGTAACTAAAATAACTTGAAGATATCTTCCTATGAACAAACATCTAACAAATAACAAACATTTGTGCATTGCATGTATGGACATCAAAACACAAAACATTACCGCTCAAGTCATGATTTTTTTCCCTCTCAAGCAGATTGAAAGTAGAAAAAAAATGGATTGCATTAAATATCTATTGTGCTTATGCTAAGTATGTGCATTGATGACCCAGCACACTAATGATAGTTTCATGCTCTTCAGGACACGAGCCTTGAAAGAGCTGGAAAGTCGTCTTGCTGGTCTCCTTCCTGAGCTGCAGCACATACAAGATGCATCTTCATCAGGATCCTGTTATGTGAGTCAGACCAGCGAGGTGAAGGACGTCTGGGAGGAGACGACAAAGGCTGTAACTGAACGGTAAAGACAAGAGGAGCAGTCACAAGCACAATGTATGATTATTATTTAAGCCTCTGTCTGAGTTTTGGTTTGTGTTCGTGTTGTGTCACGGATCACATGCAGGCTGGAGCAGTGTCGTGTCCTGACTGAGCTGCTGAAGAGGTTTCAGAGCGTTCGTGGTGAGCTGACTGGGACACTGCAGAGAGCAGAAAGCACCATCAGTGAACAAGCCTCCTACATGGGGAAAGACAACTTGCAGAGATTCCACACTAAGGTATATCACAAAGGTTAGGCAAGAGTTTGGCAAGTTAAGTATAGAAAACATGCAGTAGACATCAAATCATCCTTTTGTCTCTATTAGAGGGGTCAGGGTCTTTGTGCTGACACCCAAATACAAGTGTGTGTGTGTGTTTGTGTGTGTTTGTGTGTGTATGTGTGTGTATGTATGTGTACACACTTTCTCAGGTTCAGGAAAGAAAAGCAGAGCTGAACAGCCTTGGGGATGGCATAGAGGAGGTCCGCAGTGTCTGCAGGCAGCTTCACTCTCACCTACGCCAGATACCAGAATGCACCATCGTCCCCTTTGAGAGCGAAGCTGATGCTCTGATGGACAGCTGGCTGGACGTGAGTTTAATCACTTTATATATCACGGAAGAAACATTCTGTCAAACCTGTCATTGTAATTCATGTTAAGAGGTTATAATATACGATATTTTCATGCTAATTTCCTTGAGCTTTTCTTGCAGATTATTGTGTTACAAGTGCATTTCTCCACCATTAAACCCACTGTTATTAAAGCAGAATTATTACCCTTTTGTTTTGTGTGTAGATGATCCCATATATTTAAATGTAAATGATAACCTTGCAGATTTCAGAAAGGACAGATTCCCACCTTGAAAACGTGCACCTTGGCCTCACTCTGTGGGATGGAGTCCTCCAGCTGGGAGCAGAGGTGGAGAGCTGGACTGAGAATAAACTAGCAGTGTTTGCTCAGTCTCCTTCCTTTCAGTCAGAGGGTGACATCAAGACACTGCAGGTGAAACTGGGATCACTTTCATCACTCTGTAACATACAGTTTCAGACTTCTCCGGGGTGTTTTATGGGAAGTTAAATGATCTCCAGGTTTCTACAGCTGCTTTGAATAACGATAACCTCCCTCTCACTGTCTCCAGAAAGAGATTGTGGCCCAAGAGAAGAGTGTGGAGCGTTTCCAGCAGAGAGCCACTGAGATTCAGTCCCTGCTTCAAAGCACAGAGCCCCCGCTGGAGCTGCAGGTACAGCATGTAACTTTCAGTTTAGGGCGTGGGTGTTCCAGGCTGAAATAAAGCTGCTAGGATGGGCAGATGATGACGAACTCATTATTTGAATTGATATGATGCTGCCATTACACACTTCACACTGCTGTTTGTGATTAAATCTGTATATATTCTTACGTGTTTGTCAGAGACACACGTACATGGAATCACAGTTTCTTGGTTAATTTTGTTTCATCTAGGTGGCGGAGACCCAGATGAAGAAGAAGATAGAGCAGCTGAAGGAGCTCGGCTCTGAAGCTGAGGATGTTTACAGGCAGATGGTGGCCGCTAAGGGACAAATTACTGCCAGGATGGGCGAGTGCTTCAACTCCCTCCAAAAGATCCAGGACTCCCTCCTCACTCTTGCTGGTTCAGATGTTGCAGCAGTCCTTGCAAAACTTAAAGTAAGTTCTGAGGTGAAGTTATTATAAGTATTTTATGTGTTTTTATAAATATTTGTAATCATAGTTTTGTGTTTAATACATGTCTAAGATGTTTTGTGGATGACATTTGCTTAAAGTACAGATAACACCCCTCCCCCGTCTTATCACTTGGTTCCTCCTGGAACCTTTAAGCTGGTGTTTGGACACCATGGGAATCTTTTTGCCTAAACACCCGGGAGTAGAGAGCTGAGAGACACAACAGCAAAAATAAGTGACTGAACAAATATAAACAAACATTCAATCACTCAGTCTAATTCAGTTATTTGTGGTGTGTGTGCCAGGCCTTCACTCACTGTTTGCTCAGCAAGTACACCTGTGGTGCCATGCGATACAGTTTCCAATAACAAAGAAGATCTTTGCTAAACAGGAAGTGTGGAATTTGACGTCTAAAATTCATCTTCAAACATTAGTGTGGTCTTGTAGTGATGGGGAACAGAGTCGGCCATCTTTGAGTTGTGGTTCCTGTGGATAGAGAACACTTGCTGCTGTTTAGGAAACTCTTTCAGTTTATCAGTTTCTGTGGGGAGAGAATTTCCCATAATGACATCGGCTCACTTTAGACCAGTGGAGTGAACCCGCTGTATCCAACATGAGACAAGTATTTATTTTATTTATTGCCTAGTGCACTTTAACGCCACTGTGTGTAGAATTATAAAATGTGTGACTTTGCTGCCCCCCCAGAGGTGTCACTAAAGACTATCCTAGACACAAATACACATTGGAAACTCAGTCATCTCAGACTGGGGTAAAACAAACAGACTACACCAGTTTTCATCATTGCTTCCTGTTACTTCCTGTTGTTTCCTGTCTTACAAATTCTGCTGAATAATTTGAAAGATGCTATAAAATTCAGCACAAAGTGGCTTTAAAGTCTGGACACTGGTAGCAGAGGGTTTAAAATGCTAAACACTAACAGTAACTTTTTTCCTCTATAGGATCTGTGTCGGCAACTGCAGACCCAGGATGAGCAGGCAGAGAGTTTGCTGGAGGATCTGCGTGTCCTGACCTCCATAACAAGTGCAGATAGCCTAGAGACTCTGTGTGCGGACGGGATTCAGCTGCAAGAGAAAGTGAGAAACGCCCATGACCTCTTCTCTGACGTGGAAGAACAGACTCAGAGGAGTATCCAGGATCTTGACAGGTAAGAGACGACACGCATAGAAGTTTAAATTTTGTTTTTCTATTCAGCTTCTAATGCAATGTGTACACGTTTACACATCTATTTTCTGTCCTCTCAAATATTCGGATTGCATACACACACATTCAACACAACACTTACACATTACCATAAGGGCACAAGAGAGCTGCTCAGCAGGTATTTCTGGTGTTTGTTCAGATGCTTGTGTGTTTAACAGCTGCTTGATCACTTGACTGTGTTCCAGTGGTTGCCATCAGAGGATCTGCATAAAGTAACAAACAACGAGCTGAACCTGAACTGAACATAGAGTAGCTAATGAGTCTGCATCAATCATGTAATCATTTTTCATGTTTGTGATTCGAGTTTTTAACTTCATTTAAACTTCTTTTTTCAATAACCTTTTTATTAATTTCCTTTTTCTCTGTCTCACCTTGGTTTAAAAGATAAGGTTAGCTGTTTGTTTTTGTCATCGTTAACAAATCCCATGAAGAGAAACCCAAGAATGATTTAGTTGCATTTTGCCTGTCAGTGTTTTCTGACTTCACCAGACTGTCTGTTGCACTCAGACCTAAATCTCTCTGTCCTAATTAAAGACATAAAACACAAATATAGACTTGCATTTGCATTTTAAGGTTGAATTTAATTTCCTCAAATAGCTGGACATTATAGTTTTTAGCAAATGTGACTCAAACAGGAGTGAACTGTGCATCTGTCAGAGATTCTCTTCAGCTGCAGGTTACTGCTCTGTTTAGTGAGCTAGTGAGTATTTACAGCAGCAGCACGGTGACTCAAAAAAAACCACAGTGACCATGTTCATTGTAATGAAGGAACATGTCAGCCTGAGCACCAGTGTGGCTCCCTGATGTGTTTTTGTAATGGAGGAAAATGACACAGAGGAATAAGATGTATGAAACTTTGGCTACACAGTCAATACGTGTTAGCTGGATCAATTCATTGACCATAGTCTTGGTCTTTTCACGGGATTTGTGCCTGTGAATATAATTCACACAAACTGAGTACAAAGAGTCTTAGAGATACAGTTCAACTCTGGAGATTAAAAACCGCGGGACAAGTTTAACTTGTTTTCGTAAGTGTGTTGTGTTCTGTGGGAGAATCATTTCCTCACCTTGATGTCACTTTAATCTACAGTGTTTTGAGCTTGACCGTGTCATGCGCATGCCTGCATTCATGCTGCATGTGTGTGTTGTAGGCTGCAGAAGGAGAGCGAGCATTTGGAACAGTGGCTGCAGGCCGCTGAGGTTAAAGCAAGAAAGGGGGAGGATCTTGGTCTCCTGCAAGAGGAAGCACTTAAACAAAGGTAAAACTCCAGGTGAAGGCATGTTATGCCCTGTATACTATTTTTCAAATCTTGTAGAAATTGTACAAATTAAGATTTCATATCCATGGGGCAATATACTTTATACTGTGTGTATTTAAGGTATGACTTTATTTATTAACAACACAAAAATATAAAATAGTTTTAAGTGAGCAAACATTCCATATACAAGTCTGTCTGCACATGAATTGACACGTTGTCTATCTTTTAAGTGGTCGCAGCAGATTTTCTCTCAGAAGATATATCATTAGGATGGTATTCCTGATTGCACCAATAATAATACAGAGGCAGATGTACTGTACAAAGTCGGTGCTAAATCTAATCTGATGTGAACACTTCAGTCAAGAATGAGGGAAAGACATGAACAGCAGATCTACGACTGAATCAAACACACGTGAACAACGTGCAGTTGTTCGGTGATGTTGACTAATGCTGCCTAGATAAAGGAGGTTGTGTAGCCTGTTTTTCTCCAGAGGTGACTTGCTCATGCTGAACTACATGACTGTTACTTGCCACAGACACACACACTAGATAGACACACTGTTTGGAGAGATAATGTCTGGAGAACACACTCACAGTAAGTAGGTAAAGACTTTACTAAAGTGCAACACACACACATGGCAGTAGAGGTACAAGCATGCACTCCAGGTTTTGCTGATGCAGAGACTCCCTTCATCTTTAAATATGTTGTTTCAGTTTGAAACTTTGTTCATTAAATGTCATTTTTTTATTTTTCCTATGGACTTTGAAGGAGCTGCACGTTTGTGACAGATTTTTCCTTTCTATTTATCTGTCACTTCAGCACATCCTTGGTAACCTTGTCCTGACAAAGACAAAGCTTCACTTTTGTCCCCTAATCAACATTTGAAAGTGTGAATAAACTGTAGCTGAACACCAACTCCCTTTTCATTTCTCTTTTTTCTGCAGGGTGAGGACTGAGCTCCTCAGTCAGCTTGTGTCATCTTTACAAAGCAGCAGCCTTCAGCAGTCTGCGCTGGTGGAAGAAAGTAGCAAACTGCTGGAACGATCCCACAACTTCCACACCAACATATTACATGGTGCCCAGGAGAAGCAATGCTCTCTGAGCAGGGACCTGGAGGTGTTTCAGGTTTTATTGAAGTCCACACAATCCTGGGTCGGAGATCTGAGACTACGTGTTGACTCCCCACTTGGTGAAAGACACGGTCTCCAGAGTCCTGTAGAGCAGAGACTTCACCGTGCTCAAGTAAGGAAACTTCACTCGCTCTGACTGAACAGCTCAGTGGGTCTACATACTGCAAATCATATCATGCAACAAATCTGATCATGATTCATTTGATTTAAGACACAACAAAGGTGTTTTCTAAGAGCGTATACTTCTCAACTAAGTTAGTCTGAATTACATCTGGCCCAAGTACCTGTATTTCATATAATTAATATTTTTATTTTGTTTCATATAGTTGTAAAAGGGAGTGTTTACAATAGTGTGTAAACTATTGTAAACATTTGTTCTTACTTCAGTCAAGCCAGTGTGTAGAACTGATGATATGATGACTGAAATTTTCTGTAACATTTATGTTACATGATCTGTGAAAATATATTTCAGGCTGTGGTAAGTGCAACCACAGATGGAGCGGCTCGCCTTGAGGAGCTCAGAGTTACTGGAAATAGTCTGAGCCACAGACTGAGTGATGGAGATGATCTGAAACAGGAAATTCAGGAAACCATTCAGAAAATAGAGGAGCAGTGGAGGGACCTTCAGCAATCAGTTGAGCCTTATCACAGGTGAGTGGCTTTAATCAGTTAGATCATTTTAATCAATAAGAAAAATGCCAGTCCTGGGTTTGGACTTAAATATTTTGTCATTTGTGTCTCCTGGTGCTTTAGGGTTCTGCAGACTGATCCAGAGGTCACCTCCTCCCACCTGTCCAGAAGACAGGAGGTCGGCTACAGGGTGGAAGAGCTGCAGCGCCAAATTGCTCAGCTCCCCACTTTATTCCCCTGGCCTGGCACAGCTGAACGTAGACAAGCCTGCCTTCTAGCCCGTCAACTGTGGGATGAATCTAAATCCCTGCAATTAACTCTTACCAGCCTGACTGAACAGAGGAGGGATCTGGCTGAGCGAACCAGTGACAACATCTGGGCAGATTCCTCCTGGGTTGAGCTGGACACCTACTGCCTATCACTGATGGCAGAGCTGACGGTAAAACTTTACTCTTAGTGTTGAAGTGATGATCGTGGTTTAGCACAGTGATTCCCAACCAGGGGTACCTCAGGGGCTACTCAGGTAAATGTAATAAACAGTTTAATTGAGCTAAAACTTAGCTAAAAGCAATGGACATATACAAAAAAATACAGAAGCTAGACAAAAATTATCGATAAACAATGAATAATCGGCAAAAAAGTCAGGTTAAAGTAACAAATAAATGTTAAAATAACTAGTTCAGTTGTCAGTTCATCAAAAGATAAAGGTAAGTCTAAGAGTAAGTTGAAATGTGTCAGCTAACACAGATAGCTGAATAGCTGAAAGGTCCAACTTCTGCCATTCAAAGGGACAGAAGTAGCACTGCAAACTTGACTAAACCAACCTAAAAACTAACAATTCATCCGTATGAAAAAAGATGTCCATTCTATTTAGCGTTAACATCCACATGTGAGGCATTACAGGTTGGTCAGTGAAGGGATACTTGAGCTCATCTGATGGAGATGCAGTTATTATAATCACAGTAAGTATGTGTTCTTAAATATAAGTCCTCTGACTGTTTGTTTGGTATCACTCAAATGTCTACAGGATGCGTGTTCCCGCCTCGAGGAAGGTGCAAGTAATGAGGAACATTTTGGCCACTTACTGCAGGACTGCCACCATAAATTGACAGCCCTGCAGGAAAGGATGACAGCTTGTCAAGCCCAGAAAGAAAGCTCAGCTGAACTGCTCACTGATGTACCAGCTCTGGAGGTGAGGTCCATTAAGTAAACTGACCTGGTGAATCATGTACAAGCTCTCATTACATTTTTATTTCACATTCCCTCTACATTAAAACCATGAAAAAGACATTTGTATGAAGGGAATGGAGAATTTTCTAATATTTAGCCACCTAGATTGTGTTTCTGTTTACAAGAACAAAGGACATGTTCATGATCCAATCCTTCCACTTTTCAGGCTTTGCTACAAGAAGTAACAGACATGGAAAAAGACACTTTGCAACTTGTAACGCTGAAGGACTCTATCACAGACAGCGCCACGGTCGAGGCCCAAGCCAGCCTCTCCCAGCAAGTCAGCATCCTCCAAAACCACAAGAGGGCACTAGACAGCAGCATCAGAGAAAACCTGGCACTGCGCACAGAAAACAACAACCAGAGAGATCAACAGGTGAAGGAAGAGGTCTCCTGTGTGCAGACAGCTGTGAAAGATCTGGCTGCAAATGTTGGCAATCTGTGCGGGAACCTTGAAGTGCTGCCTGATATCAGCCAGCTCAGACAGGAGTGGTGTGCCATACAGGTAACATTAAAACATCCGAGGTGAATAGGTTCGTGAAGGAATACATGCTGAATGAATACGCCTGTCTGTCCACCCTGTCCAACATGAAATCTTACACAGCTTAGACAGAAGCATTTGTTTCTCTCCCAGGACTTTGATACCAGACTGACAGAGTTGGCGGCAAGAGTTTACAGCCTGCAGAATACTGGAGAGTCCAGCATCACACAAGACGTGCTTCCTGCAGATGTCACTTTGACTGTTGATGGAGTTGCTAAAGATGTTGACAGGTGCTTCACCTCACTCCTTCACTCTTTTTATCATAATTATTTACTCAAGTGGCTGATAGAAAGTAATTTCTAATGTGTGGGTTATGCCAGGAAAAGAAGTTGGGCGGACAGCAATGCTCTATTTGCAACAGAAAGTAAATGGAGTTGATGGGAAATCTGGTTTGACCTTTTGAAAAACACCTTCAGTATCAAAACCACTGCATTGAGATAGAGGCTACCAAAGAACCACAGTTTATTTGTAGATGCACTCTTGCCATATATTACTTTTTTCTAATCTTTTAAATATAGTAAGAACTAATTTCCTGCCTGTTTGTTCCCTCTCTTGTGTCCTAATTCTAGCCTCAGGTCCATTTTCCTACAAAGGAAGCAGGAGTGTGCAGAAAACACAGCTAACAGGGTGAGACAGGTCGTCGGGCGGCTGCAGCAGTGGAGCCAAACAGTACAAGCTGAACCATCATCGCCCAGTCAGGTAACAAACATGTTTCTGTTTCATATAAACCACAATAATGTAGCCTACAGAGTCTGCTTTGTCATTGCCAATTAAATAAATTAAAAACTGAATTGTGGGGGTGTCGTGTGGCGTAGTGGTCTAAGCAGGCGCCCCATGTGTAGAGGCTACAAGTCCTCGCTGCAGTCGGTCCCGCATCGGACGGCCTTTGCTGCATGTCATTCCCCCTCTCTCTGCCTCCCCATTTCCTGTCTCTCTCTACTGTACTGTCAAATAAAGGCATGAAAAAGCCCAAAAAAATATACTAAAAAAAAAAAACTGAATTCTGAACAATAATAACAAAAAAAACCTCTTAAATTAAAGCATGCTGGGCTTCAACTGGCCATTCATGTCTGTGGCTTTGAATTCGCAGAACAAGTTCAAGACAATAAGTAGTTCCCATAAATGCTGGACGTTAAAACATTTAATCCTGTTTGAGCCTGCACTTTGTGTCATTACGAAGACTATTATCTTTAACCGTTTCTGGCTTTGGACAAAAACTTTTTCAACCCAGCAGGAGTTTTAAGTCTCTAAAATGCCATAGTTCCGTCCTTTTATTCTTAAGAACTACTAGACTGAGAATACCCTGTTCTCTGTGTGGTACAAGGTGAACATAATAGATGGTCCTCACAGGGAACATGTGGCTAATCTCAGCAAAGGTTTGCTCTTTGATATTACCAAATTCTCTGTCTGACTATGACACCCTGCCGAACACGCTTTAAGCTTAAATCCAACTGTGCTAGATATAGTTATCAGTTTATGCTTTGTGAGGCCGACCTCGTCTTAGTGATGGTCTTCACCGTATGTGCAGTAAATAAACTGATGCCTGTTGTTTAACATGATAATCATTTACTGGTGGTAAAACCTTAAAATGAACTTCCGCTGCAGCTTGAAAATCTAATCAACTTTATCAACTAGAAAAGATTTGGGGTCCATTGCTGACAAGTTCAAAGCCTGAACGTTTTCTCACCATGCTAGCAGTGTGGCTTTATTAAACTTGATCTCACTTTTGGATGAATTTGCATGATTTTCTATTTCAGTTGTGCCTAAAGGATGAATCCTTCTGACTTTGGAGATCCGCTGACTTTTACTTTATTATCACATTGAGGTTGACATCTGTGGTTTTGAGTGAAATGTCTCAACAACTATTAGATGGATTGCCATGAAATCTGATGCACAAATTCATGTTGCCCACAGGATAAACCATAATAACCTTTCATCTTTTCCAATTCTTTGGTTTATTACTTGCAAAACTAATGACTAATGACTCTTCACTGTTTGAGCGCTTGTTGTTGCGACACCGCAAGGACAGGGCACTTAGTCGTATTCACCTCTGTTGTGTATGTGTCTGTCCTCTGGTAGGCGGCTCTGGATGAAGGTTTGCAGCTTCAACGATCTCTCCGTGGAGTGCTCTCAGAAAAAGATTTTCTTCTAAATACTTTGGGAGCAAAAGTCTCAAAGAAACTGAAGAAAAAAGCTTCATACGCTCTGAATGAAAGCACACTTGCCCTCGAAACCCTTTCTAAATGCCTGGTGAGTTTCTTTTCAGTCGCTGACTCTCACAGCACAAAACAATGATGATGATAATGTTGTTTGTGTGGTTAAAACTTTTTGTCCATTTTCCTTGTTTTCATAGGCAAGTCAAGGTCATAGTGAAGTGGAATTTAACGACAAAGATTTGACATGTGAAACTGTTGAAGAAACTTTTAGAAGTGATGCACCACATTCAGCTTCACCAGAGGAGACAGTGGCCGTGTGTCCTTCAGCGTCTCCTTCCCCTCCTGCAACAGACAAGGAGGAGTCAGAAAGTGATCGGCATGACAGCAAAATCATAACCAAAGGCATAGAAAAGCATCATCTTTCCACTCAGCTCCTCAGGAACACTTTAGGAGCATGTAATGTGGAAGCTGATGCCACAAGAGAGGACGACAAAACATGTATTTCTATGGAACAAGTGTGTGCTGCAGATAGCTTTATGCAAACAGCCAAAAAAGATGCCTTAGTACCAAATCAAGCACCAAGTGCAAAAATCCCAGATGTTTTCAAATCAGAAACCCAACAGGAATCACAACAGGTAACATCTTCTCCACCAAAAAACGATGATATTGTCGACATTCAGGCAGATAGTATTCCTCAAAGCGAAGGGCACAGGACACTTTCTGGAAATAACACCGAGCCTCTAATGTCAAATACAGTGCAAACTCTCGACAAGAGTTTAATAGCTCAGCAAGAGAACTCTGCACCATTGCAGGAAGACACAACCTCAGTCCTGGACTCAAAACTATCAGCTATAGGCACAGACAACACCAAAAACATCAGTTCACCACATTTTATGACATCCCTGGAAACAAACCCTCACGACTTTCCACTTTCTAACACTGAAAATGTGTCAGAGACATTTAAGGCAATTACTGATGCTCAAGAACAAGAGAAACCCTGCGAGGACGTCAGTGTGACCCCAAAGAAAGCATTAACAGTCGTGCTGGACATGCAGGAAAATGAAAACGTTGGAGCCACCAGGGCAGATGTACCTGCATATTCAGATGGAGCAGAGTTAGAGCTGTGTGATGCAAAATTCACAGAGGCTGCAAACACAGGATTCCCTGAGAAGAAACCTGGACTGCAAACAACATTAATCAGTCCAGAATCAGACAAAACTGACTTGAAAAGCCTTCATTTAGCATCACAATCAAAGACTTTAAAACCAGTTACTGATGCTCAAGAAACAGGAAATACTGTGAGGATATCAATGCGAGCCCAAAGAAAGTGTTTACAATAGTGTTGGACATGGAGTTTCCTCTGTACCAGCCACAGGACATGCAGCAAAGGGGAAATGTTGGAGCCAGCAGACCAGATCCCTGTGGCACAAAGATCACTGAATTTTCAAGGACAGGACTCCCTGAGAAAAAATCAGAATCGTTTTCAACATTAATCCGTCCTAAAGCAGAAGAAACAGACTTGAAAGGCCATAGTTTTAAATCAAATGTGTCTCAAGTGGCAGACTCACTGTCAGAAAAGCCCTCAGCGTCAAAGATGGTGCAATCTGCAAGTGCCAAATTATCATGCAAAGAAAAGTCAGAAAGCCATGAATTAATGCACAATGATGTGTTGAATTCCTCCAAATCATGTTGCGCTGTTGCTGAGTGTCAGCTCACTGGCGCTCATGCAGCAGACACAACATTTCCCAATGTCAAACAAGGGGAGGTGACAGGTTCCTGTCACACTGAGAAGCAAACAATGAGCTCAGTCTTATGCGCTGTGGAAAGTTCAGCGCAAACTGGAGGTGCCATAACTACAACTCACATACCTGCCGGTGACAATAAACAGGTAATGGTTGCTGACGCTGCAGAGAGCACAGGTACGGGATATGCAGAGACGGCAGAAGCAGAAAACACAGAAGAAGCAAGTGACCCTGAAGGCCCTGAGTCCGTACGTTCGGATGCGCCAGAAAGACAAGAAAACACTTCGCTGCGAAAAGGAGAAAGTGAATCAAAGTTACCTGCAGCGCTGGAGGACAAAGAGGTGACACAGGGACAGGTGGGTTTCATTTTTTCAAATATTACTCAGTGCATTTTCTACTCTCCTTCTTCTCAGATTCTTCATGTAATGTCTTTTAATGTAATATGTTTAATGTAACATGTCATCCTAACCTGAAAATTTACTTCATTTTCAATTTAACAATCTCCATCTTTAACAAACTTTATGGATTATTTGGATAAAATCTCCATGTGTATTTTTTTCAGTGTTTCCGCCTTTATTAAACAGTACATCATAGACAGCTACAGGAAACAGGGAGGCAGAGGGTTGAAGGTTGAAGGTTGAAATATCTTTATTATCCCCGAGGGCCAAATTGTTGTGCAGCCAGCAGTAGCCAAACAGACCACAAACAAACAGCAGCACTCGACCCCAGGGGGTTGACAAAGGGCTAAAAAACATCAGATAGGGAATGTTGAGATTACATGATCAACATCTTAGACCTCAACAAGCCACAAGTACAAATGAATACAACCATCGGCTGCTTTTCCAGCTTTTAAAATCATTAGAGAAACATAATCTCACAAATTTAATTAAGCTCTGCAAATTTATCACAGTTTTCACTTGTTAGAGAAATTTGAACAGTGTGAAAAAGTTTTTCATCCCTACAGGCAGAAGTCCCAGATGTCCCAGACAGAATCACAGCTGTCTTAAATTTCACACGTCAAACAGAGTCTTTTTTGACATTTACAAACGATTACCCTTTCCCTATCTGACCTTCATGTTAGTGTGTGTGTGTGTGTGTGTGTGTGTGTGTGTGTGTGTTCAGTGAAACTTAGGTATTTCTGACATTTTGCAATTGTAATTTTATCCTGAATTGTGCCCTACATTTACCTGAATCTTACGTGCTCTCAGTCATTTATTACTCTCACCATTTGGCATTTAAATGTCATAATTTTGCCAAAGTGCAGTCATACAGTTTTTGGCAATTATATTTTTTCAAACATTGGTCATCCAGTGGAAAGATATTTATTTTATCTCTTGACTAATGAATGAAATCCATGTCACATATTGCCTTGTGTCTAGCACAGAAGAAATCATTAACTGCCCATCACAAAAAAAACGATGCAATACCCTATGCCACAATACAATTGTGTGAAGCTGTGAAAACAACCATACTCCGATGTGATCTGACAGGAAATCTGTTAAAAATCTTCTTTTTAAAAAAAAAAAAAAAAAGAAAAACATATGGAAAACACTTGTTAATTCAGACAGGATCCCCCACCAGATTTTTATGTTTTTTCCTGGCACCTGTTGCGTGCGTATTCTCAGCCTGAAGCAGCTCCCAAGACAGATTGCAAATTAAGTATGAAAGGAAAAATAAAGATGCTGAGGCAGAAATATGTGTGCACAGCAGTCAACACTGACAGAAAGTACCCATATTCTCTGCCAGGGGAAAAATACAGCATGAGAACCATTACTACTTTACCATTGCTAATACTTGCCTCCTGCAAATATGGCAACTGCTGATATCTGCAGAGACAATGCAGCACCGCGCCGTCACTCCGACCCTCCAAAGTTTCGAGATTTGTTTTGATAGTACAAGCCACACTGCTCAAAAACATTTTTGGTGTTTGAGGAATTTCTCAAACTAAGACAACCTTTCATTATTGTGAGTAATAACAGCACGTCTTCTCTCTTTTCTCTATAAAGTGACTGTCCTAAGATCTTCTGCCAAATACCAGAAGATTTGTATTTAAGAAACAGTCAATTGTCTTTCTGACACTAATTTGACTCTGTTTGTTAAAGGATGCTGCACTGAGGAAGGCAGCAGGTTGTGTTTATAAGAGACAGTTGGTTGTTTGATAAAGCTGCTTGGTCTGAGTGATCATGATTAAGGAGACTCTTCCAGTCAGAGAGCGTAGACGTCCACCAATATATTGAAATTGAACCATATATAGACATATTAAAGTATGCACTCACATAGTGTTCAGAAGGAAAAGAGTAGGACACTTTTACTTCAAAACACTGGTAAGGAATGCTAATTTCAGGCTGTAGATGAAAGTACACTCAGCTCCCAGAAAGAAATGAGTTTTGCCTTTATCAGCTGCCACTTGAAGCTTTTGCATTGGTCCTCTGCACCTAAATGTTTAAGTCAAATTTGACTCAAACAGTATAAAATATTCTGTGTCGTACTGTTTGTTCCTACAGTAAATCAGCGGTAACTCCTCTTCTCGTTCCAACTACACGCTGCGACAACACACGTCTTGGTCATGCCCAACATATTGTAAAAGGCACCTCCCCTGTTTGTAATCAAGTAACCAAGCAGATCATGTCATGTTTTGGTGTGTTCCCTGTCTAACCATGTTATAACACATCAGTTATTTCTGTGAAGAAGTATGGGAGGAAGCACTTTGGAGATGAATAGATGGAGTCCTCCCTCAGGGCAGGCTGCTCCCTACACAGGCGCATTCTTGTGTTAACTGTACTGACTCGCCGGGCCACTGTCAACACAGTAATATTTACCACTGTAGAGCAGGGAAAGAACTGGAAGCCCTGTTATTATCTGTGCACAAACACAGGGAAGAAGGAGGCTAAAAGGTGACACCACCCCTTGTCTTCTGTGTATGCAGCGTCAGATGCAAGAAGACATGGAGCCTGAGAGGACGACGCCGGGTTTGTCAGCTGATTGGGGTGCCGGAGAGACGACAGGTGGATCAACAGCGTCCTGCAAACACAGATCCACCATGCTGGATATCTTGTCTGAGATACAGAGCTTGGCGGAAAGAAGTAACATAATAAATGTGAGTATCAACTGGATTTAATTAAAAAAAACTTACTGGACCTCTTTCAGAGTTAGATCTACTCTAGGCTATATTGCAAAGCATTTTCTATGAGTTAATATATAACTATAACACACATACATATATATATATATATATATATATAAACTGATTTGTAAAAGTGAATTTTAGAGTGTGTGTGTTTACTAAAGGTTAAAGGGTAAATTCTGATTAGCAGAATTGCAGTGTTATTTATTCACTGTTTGTGGATGTTTTAAGCATTTTAGTGATATAATTCAAAGTATGAATGCACAGCTCCGTTTGTCCAAAAGGGCAAGAAGCCAATCATAAATGCATGGAACAGTGAAAAGATGGGCGAAGCAGTCTTATGATTAATGTGTATTGTGTATTCCCATGATGCTGTCGGCAGGAAGGGCCACAGGAAGGGAGATGCAATGATTTCCTGCTGGGTCGTTAGTGGGTATAATTACTCACAGTATACAGTTTGTGACTGGCGCTGTCATAGTTTGAATGCTTTTTGATACCAAGTGTGATTTTGTTTAATTAGCAAAAAAAAGAAATTCACTATCCTCCACAAAAAAACATTTCCACTAATTCAGGTAACAATTACAACAACAAAGTTTCCCCACACAACATAACTGGATGGACAAATTAGCATGGTATACATAATTATACATCATTTAAAGAGGCAGGGTTGTCTGTTTTCTGCCTTTTTGTTTGTTTTTGTTTGTTTTTTTGTGGCCGGTTTCCCCCCAGTTTTTGGGTATTATTGTCATTATTATCACCAGTGGAGGTTCAGGTCTATAGGGTGCTAAAGCAAACAGTGTTTCCCACCAATTATGTTTTGTTTGTTGTTATTATGTTGTAGAGGACACCACACATTGATTTAAATTGGTATCTGAAGTCCTCTCCTGGTGAACCAGAGATTCGCCTGATGCGAACAGTCCAGCAGGTTCTGGCATGTCGATATCAACCAGCACAACTCGATGTGGCTGCTATGGCCAAACAGCTGGAGGAAGCAGAGGTATGTGCACCAACTTCTGTATCACAACAGTTTCATTTTGATTCAATATCAAATAAAATTGTGTAATCTGCTCTAAAGCCAGTAACTGTTTTCTGCAGCAATACAGGTGCTGTGTGCAGGAGCGAGTAGCTACTATGAAAAGCATAGTGCTGCCAGGGAATGTGACCCAATCGCCTTGAAAAGAGCTGAAGGACAATGGAGTGCAGCACTGCTGGATGCCTCTGCCACAGTGCAGGTGAAAGCAGCACAGCTGGACCAGGTCAGACGCTATCACCAACAGATGAAGATGACCAGAGTTTTTCTGGAGGTTTTAGCTGCTGAGAAGGAAAAAATGAGCCTGTGAGTAATCTTTTGATCTGAAATTAAGCTTTTGTTGTAATTAACGTCATTATTTCTTGATAGTGTTTGTTTGTGTGCTTTGATGTATGGTACACTGATGTTTTCCTGGCATGATTTTTGTCAGAAACGCTTTGGAAGTAGTGCTGTTCAAGCTGACAAACTCCACGCCCTGCTGCAAACCATGGAACAGAAGAAAAGCATCATGGAGGAGCTGCTCCACCTAAGTGGCCAGTTATCAGTCCACTTGAGTGACGCAGAAAGTTCGGGTGCTCTTCTTGCCCAGCTTGGAGACGTCCAAGAGGAATGGAGGCTTTTGGAAGGAGGTATCAAGAGAGCTCTACAACACGCCACAAACTCCAACGCTCAATCCTCTCTTCTTATAAAAGAGGCCCATCAGCTTAAAGTCAAGGTCGAAGCTCTTCAGAAATCCAACTTTCAAAGCAACGACAGCAAAAGTGCTTTAGAATTTGTTTGTCTGACCACAGACCTAAAACTGTACAACCAGCTTTATCTACACTTACAATCCCAGTCAGATGCTCTCGTCCATTTCTCTCTGGGTCAGAAGGAGAAGGATGAGATCCAGTGTAATCTTCAGGATTTGGGATCATTGCTTAATGACGCCAAGAGAAAGCTCGATACTTCCACGTATAGCTGTGGAGGCATTTCCTCAACTAAGATCAACAAACAATTACAAGACCTGATCATGTGGGCCAAGCAGGCAGAAAACCACATCTCCATTGGGAAAAAGTTAGCTCTTTTCCCAGAGGAGGCTCGTATTCAGATTGTTGACATGAAGAAATTTCAGACTGATATTTTTTCCCAACGGTCCAAGATGCAAGCACAAGTTGAGGAGATGAAAGATGTAGCCTTTGACATGGGAAAGGAGGAAAGCAACGAAGTATTGAAGACAGTAGAGGACCTCTATGAAGCCATTGTTGACAGCTTGGATCATGTTCTTGTTACCTTGAAGAAACACCTACACGAGCGGGAGAAACTCTTGTCCCAGCTTGCTAGCGTGGATGCCTGGCTAGCAGCAACACATGCTACAAGAGACCCCTGTGCCCATGTTGAAAATGTGTCCAAAGCTGACATCCAAGAGCTGGAGAGCAAGCTGGAGAGTCACAAATTAGCCACTGTGGAAATACAGAGCCAACTAAATCTGGTGGAGGCGATGGCTGAAAGTTGGAAGGACATGGCGGTAGGGTTGAGTCCAGGAGAGAGCCGCTACCTTGTCAACAGACTGTCAGGCCTCTGGACAGAATTGGATGGACTGCTGGCTCATGAGAAAGCAACCAGCTGGGAACTACAGGAGCTGATTCATGAGCGAACATCTTCAGATGAGGAGTTATCAACCATCCAGGCTAGCTTAAAGCAAATTTCCGCTGATTTGGATAAGCAAAAATTCCCTCTAACACAGGAAACCCTTTCAACAGTTGTACATTTGAAGCACATGCTAATGGAGAATCAGTGTCAAGTACAAGAGCTTCAGCACTGCCATGAGGCCAAGCGTAGCACCCTGCTGTACACCATTGGAGAACTGCAAGACAGGTGCAAAGCTCTCAGTCTTAATGCTTTTGAGCAAGACAAATATCTGCACCTGAGGAGACAAATGGAGGAATCTAGGGACATTGCCAAAGAGCAAATCCAGCGTGCCAAAGACAAAACAATCAGTGTCGGTGAGAGATTCAGACTGTGCCAAACACTCCTGGTTGAACTTCCTTTAGTGAAGACACAGTGTCAAGAAGCAGGGGATCAGCTGGAGGCCATAGCTCAGGAGCTGTACCCATCTGAGCTGAATTCAGAGAGGGAGAGGATTCACTGCACTGTGGAAACTTTGGTCTCCTGGGAGCACTCTGTCACAGATGATATCAAATACCTAGAGGCCAAGCTTCTGTTGGGTTTGCGCTTTTCCTCTGAACTTCCTGCCTTAATTGAGCTTTTCCAAAATACAAGAGTGGAGCTGGAGGGAGCCAGGCCAGTCGATCCAGAGGAGAAAGCAATTGACAGTGCACTACGAAGATACTGGGTCCTTTGGAGGAATATGGAGTCTGGGATGAGGGTTTTAGAAGTTCTGGGACGGAAGGAAAAAATTAACCTGAAGAACTTCAAGGAGCTATACTCTCTCAGGGATGTGGCCATGCAAGAATGTCATTTACGAATGGTAAGATTAAATATTCTGTTAATCCATCCTACTTTTGAGTTTCTCTAAATTTGCAATTCATTCTTTTGTTTGTTGCTTCTCTAAACTCTCCTACTATTTATTCAACAGGAGAGTTTATCTCAGGCTCGAGAATCCTTGAAGGATTACCAATGGGCCGCTCAAGGAGCAATAGCCTTTCTTCATAATGCTGAAGCCACCTTTTTGTCAGCTCCCGGAGGGTTTTTGGACTGCACCGAGGAACAGAGACAGAGCCGGCAGGCTTTAGAAGCTCTAGAAGACGGATTTCAGGCTCATATCTGCCACCTTGTGGAACTGGTCCCCCAGCAACCCTGCCTCTCCTGCCCCAAGGCCGAGCAGCTCCACCTCGGTATTCTCACCCAGTTGTTGGTAGGAAGAGCTGTACTGGAGGCCCAGGCCCAGCTCAGGCTGGAGTCCTTGCAGAGGTACCAGGCTGTTTGAAATTACTCAAACAATTCAACATACTTTTTTGTCTTTTCATCATGTGGTTATTTCTCTGCTTTTCTTCTTTTTCTTCATAATTCAAAAAAGTAAAATCACCTAAAAGACAAATTTCTTATAGTTGTGCAGCAAGACAACAAAGTCACAGGAGCTGTCATGAAGACGTACGGCATCGTCTTTCTAGGTCTGAAGCTGGACTTTCAGAATGCGCTGCGGCACAAATCATGTCATACGACAAATGTGTTGCCCAACAAAAGAGAGCAACGGTAAGTTCGGTGCAGAGCTAATTCACTGTTGTGTTTCAAACACTGGATCTACTTTTTGACGCTGAACAATTCGCCACTTGTACGCGTGTTACAGGAATTCATCTGACCTGTTTACATGCAATTTAAATCTTAAACTTTCACCTCCACATGAAGCTACTGATGGAGGATCTCCGCAACCTTGCTGGGAAGATAGAAGAACTGAGGGCTGGATGTCCGATGCAGGGCTGCGGAGTTGGTAAAGACGGTGAGCTGGCTGCCCTCTGGCGCCGTTGGGTATCGTTACGACGTGGCGTTGGCGTTCTGATGGCACACGCAGAACAGAGACAAGAGGAATGGAAGGACATCACTACAAGTGTGAGTTCACCAACCACAAATCCTTCTATGCATCTAAACCTGACCTAATGTGAACGTCCAGCTACACATATAAATGATTGAAAATTGGGTTATTGGATTATAACATACACGACATAAAGAACAGATACAGATCATATACAGATAATATTAAAGATTCAGTTCTATTCCTTTTAGATTGAGCAGTGTTGCAGTTTTTTGGCCAGTCTTCAGGCAGAGGTGCCTGACTCCTCCACTGTGAGCTTCACTCAAGAGAAACCCCTGGAGCTTCTTGCCCAGGCTGAGATGCACCAGGCCGGCCTGGAGCAGGAGCAGCAGGCCTTGGCCTCCCTGGAGCATCGACTGGAGCATGCCCTGAGCTTGTCCAGTTCACAGGATCCCATGAGTCCCGGACCTGTTGGCAGAACACTGGTGAAGATCCAGGAGAATGTCAGGAGGTGGGATTTGTTTTATATACAGTTATGGAAAGTGATTACTCGTATATATCAGAGATGCTGAAAAGATACTGTTCCCCACAGCCTAAAAGAGAGAAACCTGCTGGTTGTAGCTGCAGCCCAGGCAGAGGAGAAAGAGAGACAGCAAGTCCAAGCGGAGATAGGAGAGGTGGCGAAACACATGCTCGCCATTCTCTCCACGCTGGAAGCTTGTTCGAACGCAAGCAAACGACAGGTCAGACTCATTTATCATTTATGCGTCACAAACTTGGAAACTAGAATTTGAGCTTTTATAGGAAAGCAGATGAAGTGACATTTTGGAAAGCAAAAGAAAATGTGACTCGAAACACTGAAGTGTGTTTCAATGTGCATTACTTTGGTTTTTCATCAATGATGCAATGGTGAAGTTTCTCGGCCCTCTTTTTATCACTTTTAGCTACAGACCACATGGATCTTCTGCAATTAGATTATAGACTGTTAGAGGTCTTTTCAACTGGTCATTGGTCTAAACTGTCTTTATCTGTGACAAGCCAGCAGTCCGGTCTATGGCCCACTGCCATTTCCTTCAAGGATAGATCATATTGAACTCATGAGGGGCTGCTGCGTTCTTACCATTTACCTTTTCTCTTGCATTTCCACACTGACAGGAGCTCAGAGAGGATCTGTCCTCTCAGAGGTCCAAGCTAAAGTCCATCATGCATGGTGTAGAGAGCCGGTATGAAGAGATTCCTGATGATATCAGCAAACGGTTACAAAAAGTTCAACTGTCCCTACAGAGAGCAGAGGAGAAGGTAACAGCACTGAAATCATCCTCAGTGACATCAGTTATGTCCGAACCAAAACCCGCTCATTTTTTGTGACTGTGTGCGATTGTGTGTTTTACAGCTCATGGAGGGGAGTAGCCCGGGTCGCCAGCTGGCTGGTCGAATGGTGGAGCTTTGTTCTGGCCTCGAGAAAGTGAAAGCGTCACTGGAGCAGAAAAGTCCAACAGTCAACAACGCTCAAAATATGCTCAAGGTGTGTACAGTAATATATGCTGTTAATAGAGTTAAAGGTTGAGTGATTATTAGTCACATTATTCGTATGATATTTTTTATAATGATATATAATAATGTAACTTTTTACATCACGTCATCTCAAACACTGACATACTGTACATCCTGTATTCTCCAGCATGTTTGGGATGAGCTGGATGCGTGGCACAGCCGCTTGATGATCCTGGAGAGCGAGGTGCACGATCTTGCGGAGGAGCAGCCGGACCAAGCTCACCTGCTCATGGACCAACTCACACAACCACTGCAGCTCCATCAAAACGTGTCGCAGATGGCCGAACATCGCACTGCCTTCCTCAGCAAGGTCAGACGGACTATGTTGTGCAATATTTATACTGTGTTGTACTTAACTGTGAATGCATGAAAAAGCAGTGATGTGAACAGAAACCACGGTTTAACATAGTTGAAAATGAAACCACATAGATAGATAGATACTAAATTTATCCCCTGGGGGAAATTCATGTGTCCATTAGCTCATTGTTGATAATAATAATAATAATAACAGTTAATAATTAATAAACAATAATATTTAATTGAGTCCACTTCCTGTGGCTGAATTGTTATGATGGCAGTGGGAACAACAGAAAATATAAAAATCTGTTCAGTAAAAATACCATTCTGCTTTCGTCAGATCCCAGTCTGTCTTCAGGAGTTACAAGACATTTTGTACAGCGCCACCTGCTGGATGGAGGAGGCCCAGACATGGCTCAACGCTCCTTGCTCATTCACAACAGCCAGAAGCCTCCAGAATCATGCAAGCTCTCTGCAGGTCAGTGACACCAAGTAAACCTCACCTGTGATGGGACCTGTGAAATCCCATATCACATCCTCTTATGTGGGATGTATGTTTTGTTTCCTGTATATTCTCATATATTTGATGTATATGTTTTTATTCATTTATTTATTTGTAGTTTGGTTGCATTCGGAAATAATCTGTTTTCTATATTAGAATTTAGCCTGTTACATTTTCACATATCTTTCACAGTTCTTCCATTATTGTGGCATAATTAATAAGCATTTTGCGCACTCTGCTTACATGCTGTATTTATTATTTATTTATACATCCATTGATTAATTGTTTCCATGAAAGTCTTTAATGCCCACATGACAGTATGGTACTTCTTTATTGTGTCTTGTCACTATTTCCTACTACACCTGCCAGGCCTTATTTGTCACTTTAATAGACATGATTATATAATTAATATCAACATTAATGATATAATTCATTTTAAATCCTGAACTACTACAGCTGGTCCTGGACGACTCAGAGAGGATTAGGGACACCTTGCAGGGCTTCAGGCCGGTGCTGGCTGAGATCTCTGCTGTGTGTGACATCAACACGCAGGAGAAGCAGCTGGACCAGAATGACCAACAAGTCCACAAAATGCAACGCAACCTCCTGGAGCCACTGGAGCAACTCCTGCAGGCTGCCGTGGTGAGAAGTTCAAACTGAGGATGTAAACAAATTTATTGTAGACTTACAGGTTTTTAGTGACCCCAAATGGCAGTGGGAGGAAACTACGGGAATGTTTTTTTTTTTTTTTTTTATTTGGTTCCTCCCACTTCCTTTGTGCAAAGAAGATTTAACTCTCACACCTGATTCCCATTCGGACAGATTGGCTGAATCTGTGGAATCCTGGTCACAAATTAACTGATAAACAGACATATACTGTACATCTACAGACAGCAGGAAGAGAGAGGAAACAATGGCAGATATATGATGCGCAGCCAGCCAACAGAAATGGGCACTTAAGCAGCATATGAAACACAATTACAAGTCAGATCTCTTGAAAAAGTTGTTGCCATTCTTCTTTCCAGGTGGTGGATGTGATGGAAGCTGAGCTTAAGACTATGGAGAAGAATGTTCCCAAGATCAGAACCATTTTATCCTCCATGGACGACTCCAACATAACTCTAACGGAGCATCTTCAAAACCGACAGGTGAAGTTACGCAATTATGATTTCTATTCATCCATTTCATGCATTTCATACAGAGAGAGCATGCAAACAGTTGTGCAGTATAATTGTAAAAATATTCAACACTTAAGATTAAGAGCTAAGGAATGCAAGGATTTATTAAAGTTCAATACTAATATTATTTCTTTGTTGTGACTGCTTTATGAACAAAACATACAATTTTCTTCCTTAAACATCACACTTCTTTCTCTACATTTGCTAAAATGTCCAAATGACAATTTCATAAAATGAAATGGAAACATTACAACTGAAAATAAAGTATGTAACTGTTTTCAATTCCAGCTACACAGTTAATTTGCTGCAGAAGGAAACAAAATTCCTATGAGAAAACAAAGACGCACCCTTTCTTTTATCATGTGTTTAGGAGAAAACAAAGCTGTACACATAATAAAGTCCTCTTATATTTAATTGAATTCATAAAATACAATATTTTTGTACTGTCCATCAAGCATTAGTAGTTTGTACAGAAGTTTACACACACATTGATTCCATTTCTGGTTTTGCCTGAAGGTGATCCTGGCCAATGTGCAGTCAATGCAGAGGACACTGGAGGAGCTGGAGAAATGCAAAGTGGAGCTTCACCTCCCACAAGGCGCAGAGGAGAGCCTGCTGGCCTTCTCCCGAACCGGACTGCTGCTGCAGCCGCTCGAGGAACTGGAACAACTCACACAGCAACAAGCCTCTCTGCTGGAGGTACGGCATCAAGTCTGTAATGAATAATGAAGAAGACGTCGGGGTTAGGCAGGAGATGTTTACAATGATCGCAGTTATTCTGCTAGCATAACATCACAATGAACTGTGATTTCAATACAGTTTTTTGATAGTTTGTTTCTTTATGTAATCTTTACAAAACACACTCAAGGTTGTTCTGTATCTTTTGTTATTGGAATTAATGTAATGGTCCTATCATCCCTCAGCCTCCTCCCTCACAGCACGGCGACACAAAGAAGCACAATAATACACAACAGTACAACCTTGAATGTTTTTCATCAACTTAAGTCACTTGTCACTTCTTTCTCCAACACAGAACAAGATTAGGGAGGAGGAAGAAACCAGCAAGGATGTTGGCATCACCCCAGTCTCCAGTAATCCTGAAGAGAGACAGCAGCTATACAGATCTCCACAAAGACACTTAGTCCAGGTAATAATAATATTACTAATCCCAGTCATAATGAAGTACAATTCATCAAACACCAGCTAAAACAGAACCTCTAGTGTCATGTTTGAATTTAACTTGCCATCAGCTTTGAACTAAACCAATTCAACACACCTTCTACAGTAAAACTTTTAGTTTTACGCAGTCAGTGTGCAGGAGTCCAGCACTTTATACCCTGTGCTCTCTGGAGTTGGTTGAAGCTGCCTGATACAGATACTGTCTCATAAAAACATCACCCTGAAAATGTTCATCCTACTGGGCTGTGAGGCAGGATCAAGCAAAACCTTTGAAACTTACAGTTTGTTTTTTGGGGGATAATTATTATTATTTTTGAATATTTTCCTACTGTGTACACCCAGTAACTGGCATACTGCAAATACGATGTAGTTCCGACTGAATTTTAACTCATCTAGGCCCAATTTAAATCTGTTAGCACTGATCACATTTCAATGACTTTAAGACTGGATATAACAATAAAAGAAATTGTTGTTTCCAGGGTAAGATGATAAGTTATCTTCCCCCAAAAAATGAACAGTACTTTTAAGCCAATACACGTTCTTAAATTAACATGCATTCCTCCATTAGACTCCATTAGTCCCCAGGAATGCTCAAGCCTTTTTCTTATTATATAGAATAGTTTTAAGCAGTGAAAATAACTTAAAATCACATTTGTTTAAATATAGAACAAATGAGTGGATGACAGCTAATGGAGTCATGGAGCTATGCATACTGGAAAAACACTCCCTCACTGATGTCACTTGAACGTTACATTAATAAAAGGAAAGGTTATATTAATAATTAAGTACAGTACAAGTATTCCTCAGAAAGCCACTTCATTGTTACATTTCTATTTAAATCCCAGTTTTGATCATATCATTCACCCTTATCACTAAAAGCAGGAGGCTTTTGAAGTGTCTAATTCAGAGGAAGAGGAGGAAGAGGATGACGAGAGTTGTCACTCGTCGTCCTCTGACACACTAACATGCAGTATACCGGAGGTAAATCTGAAACATAATTACAGCTTGGGAATGCTTGTTTCTGGGTGCCTCTTTCTTTGTGTTTCGTTCCAAAATGTCACAGTCAACAGAGTGAAAACTGCTGTCTTTAAAACTTTTTTTAATTACAAATCACTGAATTTAAATGATGCAAAACCTCACAAACAGATACGTTTTAGACTTTTTGAATAAATACATTTACTAATTCTGTACGTTTTGGAATGAAACTCTAAATTTCTTCCTCCTTTATTAATAATTTTTTTCCTCTTTTATTAATGTTTTGATTTAATGAATTCCACCTTTAATATTCCTCCTCCTTCTTCTTCCTGTGGTTCTAAGGCCTGGAGCAGGTTTTGCATGTTGATATGAAGCTGTGTGAGGCAGGCTCTTCTGTCTCTCCACTCCGGCACTGTCGGATACAGCTGCTTGAAATGTGTTGCTCCTTAGGAACCTTTCCTTTCTTTCCATATATGTGTGTGTGTGTGTGTGTGTGTGTGTGTGTGTGTGTGTATGGATTTCTTCTGTATTTATATATTTGTTCGACACATATTAGGACCCAGAGGAGACACTCAACGTTTCAGATGTGACAAGTGAGGATATTGCTGAAATGAAGCCACTGTCAAAGGTTAAGGTAAATGAGGCTTTCATTTAGGAGATATTTGTTTCATGAACATTTAGTACATTTCTTTAACTAAATTAAATAAAACAATTATTAGCTTTTTTCTAAAAGGTTTTTGTTATCGGTGTAGTTAGAGGAAAAGGTACATTTGTCTTTCAGGAACTGGGGAGTTTGGTTCATGAGTTTTCATCTGAAGTGGAGACGAGCTCCAGAGGAGCCGAATCTGGGCTTTTATCTGTGAAGCCTCGCTGTGATACCAACGACTCTGGATCTAAAAATATCGGAGCTGGATTCATAACAATGGATTCTAAAGCTGATGTTGGCGATTCGTCTCGTCCCGAAACTCTGACTGCTGAGCCACTGATCTCTGCAGTCATTCCAGCAGCTAAAGACCAGTTTACCGCTGCTACAAAGCCCCCTCAGGCTGCAGCAGCGATTGAAGACACAAGACTGATTCCTGCAAGACCTATAGCTCCATTCACGCCCACGAGAGAATCAGTGCTCATAGAGGATGGAGACAGGGCAGGACATGAGGAAGATGAGAAGGAGCAGCAAAGGTGGAGTCGACTTTATACCCAGATCTATCAAAAACTGACCACTTTGAAAAAAGTTCAGCAGGAGCATCAAACCTTGATTAGCAGCTCAGAAGATGGAGGGACCCATGAAAAGGTAGGAAAACAGAGAAATAATGAGACTGTATCCGATCATTAGGACGTTCAAGACGTAGTTGACATAGTTCACTATGTAGATGAGAGGTGAGATGGGACCACAGTGGATGGAAACAGAATTATCCAACACATCTGTTACCAGGGCAACAGCGGGCTTTAACCTTCTGGTTTTGTCCCTTGTGCTGTCGCTTTCAGAGCTTGTTACATATAATGAGAGGCACCAATAGCAGAAACCTTTAAACTATATGATAATATAATTGGTGTGCATACTCTCTCTATTTTTAAAGGTTTTACTGTCAAAAAAAAAATGTCTTTGCCTTGAAATGAAAATGAATGAATGTAGTAATAGTTTTAATTTCTTGCATCCCGTCCAATTATTCTCTCCATGCCTCTTTATTCAGTCCTCCCATCTTTTCCTCTTTCCTTCTCCCGCTGTGAAACTTAAACTACAATTATCTGGTTTTGTTTAGGTTCCAGAAAAGGAGCCGATATCAAGCGGATCTGCTTCTGCTGTTCTCCAGTGGACACACGAGTCCATCACCATGCTGAGACAAATAGTATGTGAAATAGAAATAGAGGTATAATTAAAATGACACAGAGTCTGTTAACTCTTAAATGAAATAGTTTCTGATAAATTATCCCACGAATGATCAACTAACATGGATGTCTGTGGTTTAACGAGCTAATCAAAGGGGCTTAATTTGAACAAATACTTTAAAGTTTAGTGTTGACATGTAAAGTTGCATGGACCAAAGCGTCAACACCATACTAAACCAGAATTATTGGATCATATAGATGATTATGTAAGTAGAAAACTATCTTTACACATGTAGCACTGGGCAGTGATACACTGCTCCTCTGTAAGTGTTGTTTCCTGCAAGATCCAAGATGTTACTAAAATCAGACCAGCAGAGAGAAAGGTTTCTTTTACTTTGGACAATCCTCCACTGAGTGACAGTGATGATCATGTATTTGATATTTCCCAGGTGACGCCTGCAGACAGCTCTCATCCAGGTGTGAAGGAGGAGTTGTACGAGGCTGCACGGAGGGTCCTCTTCTGTCTGGACTCTTGGACTGACCTCCTCTTGACTCCTGGTGGCGCTGATGAAGATGACCTCCCCCTGAGGCTGCTGCAGCAGGAGGTTACTGACTATAAAAGCACATATCTAGCACATATATTGTATAACTATATCTACTGCATAAAAGAAAAATTGGTGCTGACTTTGGATTTAGATCTTCTGTTCATTCTAAACTCTCCTGTTTTTGCATTTCTGTCTAAATTCCTGTGTAGTGTGTATCAAGTGACCTGGTGATTCTCACTGAGCTGTTAAATAAAGTGGAGTCAGAAACCAGGCCTGCACTTTCCAAAGAGCAACCAGACGCTTACCACTGTTTGACCTGCCTTCAGGACTGTCTCTCTACAGTCCAGCTGGTCTTCACCTCATCCAGAACTCAGGTCATTGAACATCTGGGCCTCAAAAACCAACATCAGGTTTGAAATTGAGCTCGATTGATTCACACACTGACTTACCATTACTTTTGTTACTAGAATTCAAGTCTACAATTTGTAATTGAGCATATTTACATTGTGGCATTTTCTCCTTTGAATTAAGGGGATCTGAATACTCTCTTCATCACTGGTCTGAACCAACGCTCATTACTTTTTCTCACATAGGACTTCTTCAAACAGCTGTGTATTTTGGACGAGTTTGAACTGGGACAGAGTGAGACCTTCCCAAGTCTAAAGGATGCTCCTAGTTTGGAGGTAACCGCTGCTACGCAGCTTTGTACAAGTGTGCATTCATGCATGTTTAAAATAAAGCTCATCAAGCAAATTCACTCTAGTTCTAATTACAGACTTGTATCAATATGTGGTTTAAAAATATCAGCTATTCAACTCCATTGTCGTTAGAATGGAAGCATGACTGGAAGTATCTGTGTTTCCAAACTTAATGGTATTCTCTGTGCTCCTCGTGTATCTCTCAGCAGTGTCTCCAGGGAAGACATCTGAGGGAGAGTCCGGGGGAAAAAGCCAAGGTACAGCAAGCATCTGGCTCCTTGCTTCAGGGGATAACTCACCTCCTGGAACTGGGCGAAGAAGGCATAAAAGAAAGGCAGATGAGCCAGGTTCACAACCGCAGCCAACTTCAAGCCGCTCTCTGCAGACCCAAGGTATCTCACTATGCTTTCAGCAACTTCTTCAGCAAGCACGAAAGCCCAGGTTTAGGGTCGGTCACTTTCCCAAGAGTGTGTACAAGCCTCTTGATGGGTTTTCAAAGAGACAGCCATTGCTGAAACAACCTCAAACAACTAATGATAAGACTTATCACTGATATTTTTAGACCTTAATCACCTCCTCTGCCTCATTCATCTCTTCACTCTTGTTGCTCTTTTGCAATGAATTCACTTCACTTCTGTCCTAAATCTGGTCTCTCTGTGATGCAGAGGCTCCTGCAGGTCCTCAGGTCTCAGTTGGCTTTTGTGCAGCATCTATTTCAACGTGAACCAGAGGTTTTCAAGTGTCAAGAGGATGAGCGCTTACAGCTGGAGGTCAGGGCCAAAGCTTTGCAGCAACAGGCTCTGGAGCAGGAAGTGGCTTCTTACAGGAGGCTGCAGGTTTGTCCTGTACTTTTGCTGAAGGCCACAAGAATTCATACACACACAAATAAGAAGTTTCTTGTGGAATACTTGAAAAAATAAAAATGTCCTGCATTGAAAATAGATGTGTGGGTGTTTGTTAGGAATGGACCATTTGGGAGGATAATTGCGGTCAGCTGGGTAGGGTGCTGGATGAGTCTGAAGCCCTCATCAGCAGCGGGGAACCAGAGGGAGACGACGAGGAGTCGTCTGTCGTACAGCACAGACTAGACGCCTGCCAGGTAAACCTGATCACTTGCTCTTCTCACTTCCCCTCCTTTCATCTCCTGCTTCTATGTAACTTCTTCCCTCTCCCATAGACATTGTTTATTTCTCAGGATTGTGTTTCATTTGTTCTTTCAACCTGCTGTAATTTAGTTTTGCAAATGTGTGGAAATTGAGAGAACCATTTTGTGAAGTGCTGTAAACATCAATCTGCTTCTTCTCCTTCCTACATTTCCCTACATGCCTCTCAACAGCCCTCAGATATCATACCTGCTGCTGTATATATAGTATGTTTAGTTTCATCTGAACATTTCTCCAGCTGAGAAAAAGCAATGAGTCAAACTACCAATTGTAGTAGCACTAGAAACATCTGTCATTGGTTTTGGCTGGTGAGCTCGATCAAATACCAACATGGCATCAGAATTAAATAGTACAATACCAGGAACCAGTTTTACTGTGAAACAAATTGGTGTGGATTTCTTCCTGGAAAGAATAAAAAGAACAGCTGAAGGCCACGCCGAGGACAATGCTGCTGAGTGTCTCGGTTCAGCTGTCAGGTGTTGGCAGATTAATAGAGGCCCGGTCCTCCCTGTCACCTCCAGACACAATATAGGAGCAGCTTTTCTTCTTTTTAAAGTCTTTTATTTTTGATAGTATCAATAGACAGTCTGATAGTGTGGATTGAATTTGATGGGGCAGGTATGTATGTAGAGAGATGAAGGGACCTGTTGCCACAGCAGTAGATGGGTTGGCACAATTCATTGATACAGAGGCAGGGTGATAATGTTGTTGTGTTCTTTATTACTTTGCAGCCATTGTCTGAGTTTTCTTTTCATTTTATACCTTTCTTTATTGTATATATGTCTCTCTCTCCTCTTTAACACCTCATCTTCCCCACAGTACATCACATTTGCTCCATGCTCTCTTCAAATGTTAGTGTGGTAGATGCTTATTAACTTGTAGTTTGATGTAAGCTTCACATAAGCACCGATTCCCCCTGTCACTCAGCAAACACTGGTCCAGCTGGATGACAGCAGAGCAGCTTTAGGACTGCTCCTGGATCAGTGTAAGGTGCTGCAGACAGAGCCGGTGTTTGCTGCCTCAGTCGGCCTGGCAGGAGGTGCTCTGGAGCTGCGATGGAGGAGTGCCTTCAGGCGGACAGAGCAAGAGATCCGACGCTGCAGAGACATCCAGGAAGTCCGTGCCAGGTGGGACAGGCTCAGAAATACTGACGTGTAACTTCTGCTAAAAACAAAACCAGATTATTGTGCTCTTTATTATCTATGAGTGGAAGCCAGGCATGTTTAATTATTGCCTGACCAGACTGATAAATGTTCTCGTCTGGAACAACCACATCAGCGATTTTTCATGGATCCAAAATAAAAAATACCACGCCAAAGTCTTTCTTTATTCCAGCGGCAGAGCTATTGGACATCCAGCACTAGCTGATATTTCACAATGTCTCAGGTCCTGCAATGTGTCTTATTTGAGGTGTGACATGTTGAGTCTTGTATGCATTAATATGAATGGTAACATACAATATAGTCATACTTGTATGACTACAGTGTTCAAGTTCATACAGATGAAAATGAAATAGTTCATGTTCATTTGTTCAGTTTTTTTTTGTTTTTTAATAAATAAGCCAATATTCTTTCTCAATAGAACCTCCTTCTACCCATCCATCACCAGCCCCAAATCATTGCCACTTCCAACTAAATGAATTATTGTATACCACTGACACCAGCTTTGTTAGATTTAAAGTCCGTATGTAAACATAATCCGTCTGAGTCTTCACTTGTTTGCTCATAAAACTGCTTCAAATGCGCAAACAAAAAATATAAACGTGGCATCAGAGCAGACGTTAGTATTGGACCTGAACCTCAGTATTTACTTCACTTTGTATGAAGGAGCACTCACGTTCTGCCCCATTGGATGAGCTATGTTTCTCTCATCCTCCCCACAGATTCCAGACAGACTTCACCTTGGTCAGTAATTGGCTGGTTGGTGCCAGTAAACACCTGAAGACTTGGTCAGACCTGGCAGACACCTCAGGCCTGAACCAGGAGTGTGTTCACAAAAGTCTATTCAAGCTGCTGGTAAGACTTTTGTATCTCCTCATTACCTTTCCATACAACTAAAACATCAGGTTGTTATAACATAAATAACATCCCAAACAAAAAGGAGGCAGTCTGGTGTTTTCAATGTTGTACCTGTTATTAGCTTTAGTTGTGAACCATGATCAACAAAAGCTCACATCTACACAGCCTCAAACTACGATGAAGTAACACCACAGTACTAAACACTAAAATTAAAACAGTTCATATCACATCCACCGGACTGTACTGAACTACGTCCTCACATTGGTTAACCTCCAACCACGACTCTGTCCCCAAGGACTTATCCATGGAGGTGGAGGCCATGTCGGTGCAGAGGGCGTCTGTTTCTAGGGAAGCCACGCAGCTTCTCCACCTGAGGGAAGCTGACTGTCCCGGGCTGAGAGCTCAGATCGCCCAGCTGGAGGTCCGCTGGAGCCAGCTCACCTCAGATGTGTCCAGGCTACAAGAGCAGCTACACCAGGTGCAGCAAGAGTTTTTAACACTAAATATGAGAGTTTTAAATATACCATAACTACACTGCAGCCGTAAGACAAATAGTTATATTGTGGTATAATTATCTTAAATACACGATGCGATGCTCTTAATGCTCTCAAGTCTGCATCACCCACCAGTCCTGTGGCATTGTCGGTGCTTCTCTTTCTCCAAATTTCCATCACACGCCCCATAAACTCTGAACATTACAACTTTCCAGTTCTTCATGAATTAACAATCAATGGTTCCAAGTGCTGTTGGTTTTCAAAAATAATTAGGTATTGAGAAATACCTTCTGGTAACGGGAGTGCAAACTTCACTACAACCCTGTTTGAAATCATTTTTTCGGGGTGATTGAGGATAGGGAGGAAATTTACAAAGGAGGATTAATTTTTCCTCTCCATTTATCACCAGTGAATGGAACCAGATATTCTAATGATTAAGCTAGTGTTGGTCAGGTTTGGCAGAGAGACTCGTTTTGATGTCATACACTTTGGCAATCACTTCAGGAGAGAATGAAAAGATCTTATCAGAAAGATTTCATCATTTGGACAAGCACAAATGTCAGATGGATGTTTATTGTCTAACTACCGAGCAGGATAAATTAAATAAAATAATTAGTAAAAAACCCCATCAAAGTCAGAACTGAAAGGTCTTCTCTGTTGTCTTGTGTCTGTTAGAAGCTGCTGGCTGGATGGCCACCGGCGGAGTTGCTGTGTGACCTGGAGGACTGGCTGAAGAAGCTGGAGACTCGACTGAGCCAGGAGAAAGAGACAGTTCTCAAAGCCAAAGATGCTGCTCAGATCACTGAAGTCCTGCTACACTACAAGGTACATGTACCTCCACTATTTACTCTTTCCTTCTGTGCATCTCTCCCTCTCTCTCTTTACTCAGAGATTCTGTTCAAGTGGTTATTTCAACTCGGACACTTTTATTCAGATTTATTTATTCCAACAACTCAAGTTGGTTCATGTCAAGATAATTACCTGGGCAATGATGAAAGAAATCTTGCAAATACATATACACTCCCTCTGATTATCCTTGATGAAAAACATGGGTTTGGAAAGGAAAAATGTGAGTTGTCAGATACTTGAGAGGAAAGTAAGTATAGACCTCCATCCTTAGCAGAGAGAAAAGTATTTTCTTACTGTTGTCATCTAAAAACTCTACTTTCATATTAATGTCTTCTTTATATATATAATATTCTTTTTCCAGGAGTTAAAGGCAGGTATTGCAAGCGGCCAGCTCCTCCTCGATTTCCTGTGCCAGTCTGGGCCTCAGGCGGCGGGAGCAGACATCCAAGCTCTCCGATCTGAACGAACACTGTTTGCAGAGACACTTGGTGCCCTTAGACTCCAGTGGCTGCAACTCCAGAGGCAGGTGGAGAGCCAGGTCAGTGTCTCAGCTGCCATCATACAATAAAACACGACTACCTATAGAATCTAGGATTAAATGAGCCAACTGTAGCTTTCTATGTATTTTTAGGTCTAATATTTTTATTAAACTAGATTGAACTAGCAAAGAAGGTGTATACAAACAGATAGGGATTTGTTTTACTACATTTGAGCAATGCTAACTGGCTAATGAGAGACATATCTGTGAAATGTAGTGAAAGAGAGCTGATCTGACAAAAAATAGTTGGGTGGCTCAGATCTGAACCTGAAAGTATTTCCATGCAACCAAGTCAAAGACTCCAGAGGAAGTCTTTTCTTGTTGATGTATTGTCATTAAATGTTCAAATGTGTTGTATCAGCACAAATGTTGGCTGATGGTTCATATTGTTACTGGAACCCATCAATCAAACCATCAACATAAATCCATTTATGCCTTGTTTAACTCTCCAAATGGACCAAGAAGAAATGTAATTTTCCAGTTCTGTCTGTTGTTTTTACACATGAATGAGACACCGTTTGGCTTTGCCCCCCCCTCAGATTCATGGAGCTGAACAGATGCAGCACACTTGTGCAGCCAGAGAAAGGCGGTTACAGCATCTTCATGGGTGGATAGAGCAGCAGAAAAAGCAACTGACTCAGTGGGAACAACCCACCAGTCAAACGTTCGCTCGTAAGGCCCTGCTAGAGTGGGAGGTACAGTAACAGGAAGCAAGCAAAGGTGTATGTTCATACTGTTTGTGCTGCTGCTGTCGTCAGATGTGAGACTTGCTCTGTTTGTGTCTTCCAGGCTGTTGTAGGCAGAGTGAAAGGGGTGGCTGCAGCTTTGCAGGAGTTGAAAGCCACACGAGCTCATGCTGAAAAGGAAGAGGAGCACCCCTGTGATATCACGTTCTGGAACCAGGCAGAGAGTGTCAGTCATGCCTGTGAGGATCTTAGTCAACAGGTAAAAATAAATCTGCTGGTGCAATCAGAAATGGGGAAAATTAGTTCCCCAACAAGTGCATTAAAGCATTACTTGTTACAATAAGTTATTATAGGCTGTAGATCCAGTGCTAAGCAGATGATGAGACATATTGTCGCCACATACTGCACCTGAAACAGCAAATTGTCTGATATATTGTAAATGTATTTATCAAGAGGTTGTGGCTCCTTGATAGGACTGTGAAAATATAGAACCATCCTGTTGTTGTTGCATGCTTGTACTTGCATACAAGTACATTGCATTGTGTGATAGCTATACTAATCGGTATCAATGTTTTTATATGAACAATGGCTTAAATGAAGCTTGCAATGTTGAATCCACGGAGAGTTATCTCCTGACTCACTGCTCTCGTTCACTATACCTTGTTTCTAGCTGCTGTAGTCACCCGTTTTCAGTGGAAAAGCTCTGATAAACCCACTATTAGCTATCTACTCAGCACCAAACAGCACATGGACAAAGTTGGCCACTAGCTGATGAACATATCGGAACAACTCCCAAGCTAAAGACCCCTCAAATGAGAGAGTTTTTGATTTTAAAGTCTCCAGAAACGTGGCAACTGTTTGCTTACACTTTAGTCATATCAACTTGATAGGGCTGTAATGGTGCTAGTCAACAATGGATGATTGTTTTATTATTGTTTTTATGTCTTTTAAATAAAACCAACTGGAGAGTGCTTAATTCCAGCAAATACGAAACCTGTACCTTTACAAATATTGAATAAATGCTCCGGAAAT